>NW_027421669.1:0-116453 GCF_009905375.1 Apium graveolens
TTTAAAAACTTTCTGGTGGATTGATCTTTCCACCAGAGATACATATATATGAATGAAAACTCTGTGATACAAGAATACACATAGCTGCTTACAAGTGTTTACAAAAGAAGAACAAGGAAATTCCTAATAGATGTAGCTTTTTTCTAATTCTCAGTTCAATCGATAATAATTCTACTTGTTACTCTTAGTTTATATATTACCACGTTACACATGAAAAAGACAAACAGATAAAACAAATATCTATGTCTATTCACATGTTGCTTCATCTCTCTATCCAGCATTTTTATATTTTTTGAAGTAACCATAGAAATGGAAATTCTCATATGTTCTCTCAAACCTGTATTGAAATCGAATTGTTGGACCCTTTGAGGTATTAAGACGTATTGGGAAGTTAGCATATGAGCTAGCCCTACCCCCGAACCTGTAGCAAGTTCATAACGTATTCCATGTATCAATGTTAAGGAATTATAATTCGGATGCCAGACAAATAGAGGCGTATGAGCGCATAGACATGCAACCAGATGTAACCTATATGGAGCAACCAGGAAGGGTTATAGATCTAAAAGGAACAAGTGCTTAGGAGAAGGGTTATCAAACTAGTCAGAGTTTAGTGGTAGAACCACAATGTGGAAAATTGACTTGAGAGTTAGAAAGTGCAATGCTAAGAAAGTATCCCTAATCATTTTCTATCTGATTCCGGGACGGAATCCTTTTAAGGAGGGGAGACTGTAATAACCCCAATTTTTGGAATTTTTGAAACACGGATGAATAGTAACTTTTGCTGATGATACTGATTAAGGAAAATTATCAGACCACGCTATATAGGAGTACTGTTATGGAAATTCTAAGATCGTATTTGTATTCCATAAAGTAAATGAGTGTATGTAAAGGTCGTTAGAATTCGAATCCGGACACTTTGATTTTTCCCCAAAATCCACCAGATACTGAAAGAAATGAGTATAAGGTAACATGATTAAAAGGATTTAAATTCAAGGATTATAAGAGAGGATCATAAAAGGAATATAAAATATTGAGAAAGGTTTAGGGGAACCTAAGTAATAAGATCCCGGATATGATCCCACAAATGATAAACGAGAACGAAAGTTAAGCGAACCGTATAATAGATAAGCGGTCATTAGCCAAGTAATTATGGGTTAATCAAAGAGGTTAGTGGATGATGATGTCATCACACCACAAGGAGAAGACATGTGGCAAACGGATGACATAAGTAGGGTGATGTAAGCATGACTAGCAAGATATTTGTTTAGATTGAATTGTGGCCAAGTATTCTAACCTTAGTTAAAACAAGGTTAAAGATAACTAAGCTAACAAACACCACACAAAATCAAGGAAGCATTTTCACTCCCATTTCCTCTCTTTTTGCTTCGGCTTTTCATGGAAAAAGCAAGGAAGAGATTTTCAAAACCCTAGATCCACTCCATCAAAAATTAAGAGGTTAGTCTCTATAGCTCCTATATTTCATAACTAAGAAGAGCAAGTAGTTTGAGTTCTTGAATCCAAGGTTTGCTAGCTCAAATAAATCATTTTAGTTTAGGGTGAATAGTAACTTTCAAGAACAAATTTTTGATTTTTGATTTTATTTGTAAGGTCAAGGTAGCTTAAGCATAGATCAAGGCTTCCATGGGCATTCCAAGGATCTTTCATTGATTAAAAGCTTCAAGAAGGTATAAAAACTTCAAACCCTAAGCTTTACTTTGAATTTTTAGGAGTGGTTTTGATGGTTATAGTATATGAGAAGCATGGTGTTTGTGTGTTTCAAGTTTGGTTGGGTTTGTAGTGATTTGGATGATTGAATCTTGTTTATAGTTAATGAACCTTAGTATCGTTAGTAGCTTTTGTTTGTGATTGAATGAGTTGGATAAAACATGAAGTAATGGATTGATGTAGTGAGGTTTGGATGGATTTTGGTTGTAATGTTGGTTGTAAGTTGTTTTGTGATTGATTTGGAGTAGTATAAACTTGGGTAATCGCGTAAACATAGCCATCATAATGCCCGATTTACCTTAGACTGTTTTTGTTCTTAACTTCAGGACCCGTGAACTCACTGTCAGATTCTGACCATTGCCATGTTTAGATAGTTCATGTTACGAGCTTCGTTTTGATATGTGGTTCGCTTGAATCCGATGTACGGTTTAGGAGAAACGACCGTTTTAAGTAACGACATTTCGCGAATGAACCATTACCCTCGCCTTACTTTGAAACCTTGGTTAAGGCCCTTAAGTGACTAAATGGAGTATGAAAAAATTATGTAAAGTGGATTAGGAAGTTGGTAGAGTACTCGTGAAAGAATTGCCTTAAAATTCTTAATGTTTAATTTATTAAAAATGGTGGAGCCGAGGGTACTCGAATGACTTATGTGATTCGTTAAGCGTAGGAGTGACCATAAGTGAACGTTAGGGTTC
The DNA here is from genome assembly GCF_009905375.1 of Apium graveolens. Lineage (NCBI taxonomy): Eukaryota > Viridiplantae > Streptophyta > Magnoliopsida > Apiales > Apiaceae > Apium > Apium graveolens. The sequence continues at coordinate 2,424 of NW_027421669.1, forward strand.
AATTGGTTAAAGTCTAGTTTCTTAAGCGACCGTGGTTTAATTCTGACTTATGTTGTTATTCATAGGTTATCGGACCCACTCTAAGCTTAAGTCTATCCGGGAACACTCAGGCAAGTTTTCTACCCGTTATACTGTTGTTGTGATGTATATATGTATATGCATTATCTTATGATAAGTGCATGGTTATTATTAGCAAAGTCTTGCGATATATTGGACCATGCTGATATGGTATATATGCATGTCTGTTTCGTAATCTTGATATCTAATTGTTGATTCAAATTCTTATAAGTTGCATAATACCTATGCTAGAGATAAGCAGTAGTTGCGTATACCCTTAGTATAGGGGACCCAAAGGTGAACATTTTCTAAACTGGGAGTCGATGTTCCCGAGTATATTATGCATATATTTATATATATATATATTGTTAGTCCCTTAACAATATAGCAAGAATTACAGAAGGGGGGTTGAATGGAATTCTTGAACCTTTTTCTCGAAATAAAAACGTTCAACTCGAATATAGATATAATGTTTTGATTAGCACAATGCGGAATAGAAACTTAATTGAATCAAAACATAAGTAATTAAAAAACAAGAGTCTTTAAAAAACTTTCTGGTGGATTTAAACAATTCCACCAGAGATATATATTATATATCGAGAGGACTCTGTGTGCAAGAATGCTCACAGCTGCTTACAAATTGAACTACTGAGAATACAGGGAAATGCTAATAATTCTGCTTACAAAGATTTCTCTGTTTTTGTGTATCTCAGCTCACTTTTTCTATTTGCTACATTCTTGGTTTATATATCACCAAGAATACAAAGTCAAAAAGACTAAACAAATATAAGAACTATCAGTCTTAAGCTTTACTGCTTTTCGTCCTCTATTACCCGGTTAATGGGCTTCCACAGTAGATTTGTATACATCTCGACGGCTGTGCTCAGCTTTCACTGTTCAACTGCTGTTTGACTTCTTTATTAGTTGAGTACATGATCATCCGTCGAGTTGTTGATCATCCGTCGGTTGCTTTATAGGTTATCCGTCGGGTAGCAATCAAGCATATGACTTCATTTCACTTATACAGAATTACAAGACATCATTTATGTACAATTAATCAACCTATTCTGCATATCTAGTTAAAGTCAACATGACTTATATGCTACTACAGATTCTATACAAAGGTGCATACATAACTGTGCTACAGACTTATTATTACATAAGCTACTCACTCGATGGATAATAAGTTAACATCCGTCGAGACTATAATGAGTTATCCGTTGGGACTATAATTCTTATCTGTCGAGTGCTACATTATTTCACTAAGTAAAATCCACTTAGATGTTTTGTTTATGAAATCATCAAGTACACAACATATGCACAACAATCTCCCCCAATTTATGTCTACTGGAATTGTAGCCATAAATTAAGAGGTACTTGATGATAACAAAATATCCTAAACATACAGCTTTAAAGATAAGTAGATAATACTGAAAGTGCTTCAAATAATCATAGTGTACAAGGATTGGCTCACAGTCATTTTCAAGATGCTCCTCTAGCCTGAGCAAATTTTCTAGTTCCTTGAAGGTCTGGATCTTCTTCCAAGCTTTCTGTTATTTTCCTCAATCTGATTTTGGAGCTGCCTGTGGAATTCCAGTTCATCAGATTCTGAGAGATCTAGCTTTTCTTGCATTTCCAAGAGAGTCTCATTGCTAGAGATACTAAATTGGTCTTCTAATATGAAGAATCTTCTCACACCCTTGTCATCCATGAACTCCATCAGCCAGTAAGGCCTTAGATGCACTCTTCTCCCTGTGTATGGGATGATTAGAGTCTTTGGGAGTGCATCTTTAGCTCTAACACTCCGTAGTTCTTCAATCTTCTTCAATACTAGTCTTCTTGCAGTGACATTGAACCCAAAGTTTTTCTTGAAGGATGAATAAACTTTAATCATCACAGCTTGACTCTCTTGAAGAATCCTGTGAAGTGGCCACTGAATCTCCCTTCCTCCTTTGTACTTGAACACTAACCTTTCAGGTAGGTTCCTGTATGCATCAATTCCCCTTACTTCATCCAGTTCATCCTGATAAAGATTTAGATCTGAAAATTCTTTGATGTCACACAAGTACAGGTAGTCTCCCCTGTTGACTTTGGGTTGAGCTTTGACTACTGATTTAGATTTGAGAGGTGACAGCTTCACTTTCTTGACTGCCTTTGACTTTGTCCTTTTTGGCTTGCTAAGGATTGGTAAGCTGAAGTCAGGAATTGGTATATTATCCCACTCTATTGGCTCATCCTTTGGCACAATAGGTTTACCATGAATATTCCTGTAGGGATCCACCACCCTTATGTCTTCAAATACCACAGAGGGCTTTGATGCTTGAGTTGTAGCTGGTGTGGATTCCTTAGGAAATTGATTTTCCAATTCCTTGTCAACAATATCCAGTTTCCTTTTTGTTCTTCTAGCCAATTCTTTCTTCCTTGGGGATTTCTTCTGTTCTTCAATTTTCTTCTTTGATTCAGCAGCTTCAGATGGTTGAGAGGGAATTTGTTGAGATGAATTCACAGCCTATAGCTTGGCCAAGATAGCAATCTGCTCTTTCTTTTATTTAGACTTCTTTGCATCTAGACCAGCTTGCTTCTTTTCCTGCTTCAATCTGGCTTTTTCTTCTCTCTTTGATTGAGCAAATTGTGGATGTCCAGCTACCACACAAATTTCCTTTTCATTTCTGAATATCTTAGCAATTCTCCTTTTTGAAGCTGAATCAGCTAGATCTTTATAGAAGACAATAGATCTTGACAGAAGCTTCTTCTCATCAGGCTTGGGTGTCTCATACACAGTGTCCAAGGGGTTCTTCAAAGATGATTTTGGATAACTTGCCCTTGGTTTTAGAATTGTTTCAGCCTTTGGAGACTTGATGCAGGAAGATTGTCCTTTTCCAGATAATTCATACTCATCTCATTCACACTGATTGGCTTGACTTGAGAGTGATGGATGGCTGACTTAACTGGCTCCTTGACAAGTTAAAACTTTTTCTGTATCTCCTCATCAATCTTATTCCAGTTGATCAAACTCAACTTTCCTCTTTCAGCAACTTTCAAATTTGCTGCTGCTGCTTGAATTAGATCTATACCATCTGCAACTGTTGGCTTGGAGACAGTAATTAAAGGTACAATTACTTTGCTGATTTGTACTTGAAGTTTCTCCCCCTCAGTTGGTCCTTTCTCCCCCTTACTTGATTCTCTCTCCCCCTTTTTGTTATCATCAAATTGAGGAGTTAGGCCTTGTGCTTTAGCCAGTTGCCTGAGAAGATTTGTCTGAGTCTGTTGATTTTGAAGAAGAATAGCCACTGAATTCTCAATAACTTGAACTCTGTCTTCCATCTTGGCCAGCTTCTTTTCAGAATCTGATTCTCTCCTCAATCTTAGTAATAGATCTTGCATGGTACCATATGGCATGACTGAATCCAGCTTCTCAGAATTGTAGGTCTTCAAGTCAGCTATATCCCTTTTTAGTTCATCCACACTCAGATTCTGTCTTAACTGCTAGATTTTCATGAGATGTAGAGAGTCTAGATGAACTTGAAGAATAGCATTGGTACCAGCATCTGAAGTTTCCAGAAGGGCCTTTTGCATAGCCATCACTTGCTTAACCAAGGATACACCAAATTATCCTGGTGTAGATTCCTTTGTCCATGCCCATTCAGGTAAATCTGAAACAGAACTTGGGCCTTCATCTCCCCCTAAGTTCATGCTTCCATCCAAAGAAACAGAGTCATCATCATTAGAATTTACATCAAATTCTTCAGATGGCTCACCATCTTGAGAAGACATCCTATTGACAGCAGCTTTATCTCTTTGAAGAGATTCTGAGGTGTGTACTAAGTTCAAAGTATGTTCTGCCTCCATATTGCCCTGAGCAGCCAACAATTGATAGGCTGACACAGGATGAGTAAAAGTGTCAGTATCCAAGGAAATGTTATCAATTACAGCTTTGTAATGTTGCTGAAATTGTCTTTCCTTTTCAGCATCATCCACAATCATTGACTCACTAGCAATGGCTGGATCCACCCTTATTTCTCCTGTACCTGCTTTTCTCTCATAATCTCTCTTTTGTTGCATCAGGGTCTCACCCTGGCTCCCCACCCTCACACCCTCACCTTCACCTACTAAGGTGGGACTCCTCTCACTCACTTTTGCCAATCCTGAATAAATGGATTGCTGAGTTTCACTCTTTTCCTCTCCTTTTGCCTGGGAGCAACCCAGCTTCTCACTCAATACACTCTCCTCTCTCAGTCCTAAGAGTGACTGTACAACCACTAAATCTTCTGTACTTGAAATAATTGAAGTTTGAAGTTGTGCAGAGATACTCGACGGATAAGTGATATCCGTCGAGTGAGTGGTAATGCTATCCGACGGATAACTGCTGTTAAGCTTATCCGTCGGGATACAATCACTACTCGACGGATGAGCAATATCCATCGAGAGAGTAGAAATGAATGAGTTGGGTAGAGAAACTATTGTTGACTCTGTGTTGATTGAAGATATTTGAGACACAGATGTCACAATAGAATCTGAAAGAATTGGCAAGTGAGCCAATAAATCATCTAAAAGATGATGCTCACTTGCACTAGATTTTGGCTTCCCCAACAGAGTTAAAAAAGGGGAATCAGGAATTGAAGTGTTTATCATATCCAATTCCAGAGATTTTGTTGGTGAGTATGGTGTTTCAGATGCTTATATTATTTGAGATTTTGGCTGTGACTCCACATTTATTGGAGCCACATCAAACTGAATTTGAGAAAATGCAGGGACTGTGTCTTTAGCACCAGTTTGCACTGTGTGTGTGCCCTGTGCATCCCCAGTGGTTTTGGATTTCTTCTTTCTTGTGTAAGTTTGGGGTGAGCTTGTGTCCCTAACCCTTTTGGCCTGTGCTCTTGGCTGAGAGCTTTGTTCAATAACTACATCCTTTTAGGAGGATGCAGCTAGAATTGAGCTTTTGTCTTTTTTAAGCACTGCAGTTTGTTGAGAAACTGCAGTGTGGCTAGGCTGGGATTCACTCAACTCTCCAACCTTATCCTTGGGGTTTCTTTGATGTTCACCCCTTCCCTCACCTAACTTACCCTCCTTCACACTCCCCTCTTTGGCTTTAGTGGATTTTTCAACTGGTACCTTTTGAGACATACCAGAGGGGGTTTTCTTTGATTTGGATTTAGAAATAACAGTTGTTTTGGCAGCTTTGGTAGGCAACTGTTTGGTCATTGTCACAGTTGCCATAGCTGCTCCTGAACTCAAAGAAATTGAGGGGCTTGGAAATGTTGAAGGGATGGATGAACTTACCTCACTTACCTGAGGTGCCTGCATTACAGGAAAGTAGAACATTTGCACATCCCTGTGATGGTTGGCTCTGTTCAAATCTGCAATGAGTCTTCTCTCTTGAACCCAACAAGCCAGTTTGTTGTTTGGGTTCTCAAGCACAATTTCTTGATAAAGATGGTTAGCCAATAACATGAAAAATGTAGCATATTACACATTCTTTCCTCTTTTAGCTAACTCACCTAGTTTAAAACCTAACTCAATCAAGACAAGGTCACTGAAATTATTAAATTTATCTGTGACTAGCATGTATAGCATGTTAAGCATGGAAATGTTTACAGAATCAAAATTACTGATATTTCCAGAGAAAACCTTAGTAACTACATCACACATAAAACTCCACTCCTTCCTAAGACCCATTCTTCTAATATCACTTAGTTTAGAAGTAGGAAGTGCATAATGCATGGAATTAAGCATATTGACAAGATCAGTGTCAGTGTGTGGTGAAGTCATATTATTATCAGGAATTTTGAAACATGCTTTTATCACATCACTATTGATACAGAATTCGTTACTTTTGATGGTTAGAGTGATGGTCTTGTCAGTATAGTTGTAGATTGCAGTGGTCCACATCTCTTCAATAACTTCACAGAAAATTGTGGGTGATTCCAGCATGGCGTAATTTAACTTGCAGTTCTTCACAAAGTCCATCATCTTGTGATAGTCTTCTGATTGCTGAATACCCTTATTAACCAAAGCAGTGAAGTTGTTCTTCTCATAAATGAACCCAGTTTGAAACATAATCTTTACTACAGGTGCCATTGTTAAAGAAAGAAAGCTTGAAGAGAGAAAGAGAAGATTTGCTTGAGAGAGAAAGAAATAGAAGTAGTTGAATTTGAGAGTGATAAAAGAAAATAATTGGAATGAAATAAGCTTTTATACTATCTCAAAAACAACGGATAAAAATAATAAAGAAGAATAAATTAACCAATAGAAATTTCCTAAAATAGCCGTTTAAAAAAAAATAAACTGTAAAAATTCCACCCATTATCCGTCGTGTAATGCTTACAAACTGTAAGTATACTCGATGGATATTATTCAGGGAATTAACGGCTTAGATTTAGACAATTCGACGGATGAGGATAAACTGTTATCCGTCGAGTTTTAAAAGATTCCAGAAAGGTAATTGATTTTTATTGGCAAATAGTATATCGACGGATGACTAAACTCGATGGATAAGGGTCATACGTCGAGATACAAATTTTGACTTAGCCAAAATTTCATCCAAGACTTAAAAATCAGCTAAATTTCTGGCTACTTTTCAACTTGCAAAATAACTCAGATAAATTAAGAGTAATTAAGCATACCTAACTCACTTACCAACCTTGAAAAGGTGGATTCATCCAGTGGCTTGGTAAAGATATCTGCAAGTTGCTTCTCACTTGGAACAAAATGTAATTCCACAGTACCATTTATCACATGTTCCCTTATGAAATGGTACTTGATGTCTATGTGCTTTGTCCTTGAGTGTTGTACTGGATTTTCAGTTATGGCAATTGCACTTGTGTTATCACAGAAAATAGGAATCCTCTCAACTTGCAAACCATAGTCTAGCAATTGATTTTTCATCCATAAAATCTGTGCACAGCAACTGCCAGCAGCAATATATTCAGCTTCAGCTGTAGAAGTAGAAACTGAATTTTTCTTTTTACTGAACCAGGACACAAGCTTGTTTCCTAGAAATTGACAGGTTCATGTTGTGCTCTTTATGTCAATTCTACAACCTGCATAATCTGCATCTGAATAACCAGTTAGATCAAAACTAGAATCTCTAGGATACCAAATGCCAAGTTTTGGTGTTCCCTTGAGATATCTGAAAATTCTCTTAATAGCTTTCAAGTGAGATTCTCTAGGTTCAGCCTGAAATCTAGCACATAAACATGTAGCAAACATTATATCTGGCCTACTAGCCGTTAAGTACAGAAGTGAGCCAACCATGCCTCTATAGCTTGAAATATCCACAGACTTTTCAGTAGTGTTTAATTCAAGCTTAGTTGCAGTGGCCATGGGAGTTTTTGCAGATGTGCAATCCATTAGATCAAACTTCTTTAAAAGATCAAAAATATATTTAGTTTGACTAATGAATATTCCATCACTAACTTGCTTAACTTGTAAACCAAGAAAGTAAGTCAGTTCTCCCATCATGCTCATTTCATACTTACTTTGCATCAATTTGGCAAACTTTTTACAAAGTTTCTCATCTGTAGAACCAAAAATAATATCATCTACATAAATTTGAACAAGTATGCTAGAGCCATTAACATTTCTGAAAAATAAAGTTTTATCTACAGTACCTCTTGTGAAGTGATTTTCCAAAAGGAACTTTGATAAAGTGTCATACCAGGCTCTAGGTGCTTGCTTCAGTCCATAAAGTGCTTTCAGAAGATAATAAACATATTCTGGAAACTTTGGATCTTCAAAACCAGGAGGTTGACTGACATATAATACTTCTTCCAAATCTCCATTCAGAAAGGCACTTTTGACATTCATTTGATAGACCTTGAAATTGGCATGGGCTGCATAGGCTAGGAAGATTCTGATGGCTTCAAGTCTTGCAACAGGAGCAAATGTTTCATCAAAATATATTCCCTCTTGCTGACAATAGCCCTTTGCAACCAATCTAGCTTTGTTCCTGATGACTATGCCATTTTCATCCATCTTGTTTCTGAATACCCACTTGGTGTCTATTGGATTCTTTCCTTTAGGCTTGGGTACCAGCTTCCATACTTTATTCCTTTTAAATTGGTTTAGCTCCTCCTGCATTGCTAAAATTCAATCAGGGTCTAACAAAGCTTCTTCTACCTTCTTTGGTTCTTCCTTTGACAGAAAGCTATTGTATAAACATTCTTCCTGAGTTGCTCTTCTTGTTTGAACTCTAGAAGACATATCACCAATAATAAACTCAAAGGGGTGAGCTTTTGTCCATTTAATTTCCTGGGGTAGATTAGCTCTAGATGAAGAGGCCTCATGATTGTCTTGATGTGTGATTGAGTTTTGATTGCTAAAAACTCCCCCGGAGTTTGTGGATCTTTGATTTGAGAAAGGAGAATTTTCTGTAGGTGACATGTCTTAACTTCCTACTCATTTTGATAACCCGACGGATGGTGAATTTTGAGTACCGACGGATGAGGCAGGTTGTCTTCCGATGGATAACACAGATTGCCTTCCGACGGATGAAGCATTATGTAACTCGACGGATGTTGAGTTTTGTGCTTCATTGGTGGTAGATTTGTCTGCATTATCCTTAGACACTGTTTCTTGATCACTCTCATCATGACTAACCATCTCAACATTGTCGAATTTGAGGCTCTCATGGTAATCTCCATCTTCCAGTCCTTTAATCTTTTTATCATCAAACACAACATGTATAGATTCCACAACAATGTTGGTTCTTAGATTGTAGACTCTATATGCTTTACCAACAGCATATCCAACAAATATTCCTTCATCTGCTTTAGCATCAAACTTCCCATTTTGATCAGTTTGATTTCTCAGGATATAGCATTTGCAGCCAAAGACATGACGAAAGTTTAGAGTTGGCTTCTTGTTCTTGAACAATTGATAGGGAGTCATGCATCTTGCTTGATTAATCAGAGAAATGTTCTGAATGTAGCATGCAGTATTAATCGCTTCAGCCCATAAATATGTTGGTAGTTTAGATTCTTCAAGCATTGTCCTTGCAGCTTCAATAAGTGATCTGTTCTTCCTTTCCACTACTACATTCTGTTGTGGAGTCCTTGTTGCTGAAAACTCATGTAGAATCCCATTTTTCCTCACAAAATGCTCTCATGACAGAATTCTTGAACTCAGTTCCATTGTCACTCCTGATTCTTCTAACTTTGAAATCAGGATGATTGTAGACTTGCCTTATGTGATTGATGATGATTTCACTAGCCTCATCTTTAGACTTTAAGAAATATGTCCAAGAGAACTTTGAGAAATCATCTACAATTATTAGGCAAAATCTTTTCCTTGAGATTGACAATACATTGACTGGTCCAAACAGATCTATGTGAAGCAGTTGCAAAGGTTCTTCAATTACTGAATCAAGTTTCTTCCTGAATGATGCTTTAATCTGTTTCCCTTTTTGGCAGGCATCACACAGTCCATCCTTTGTAAACTCCACTAGAGGAATGCCTCTTACTAGTTCTTTCTTTACCAGCTCATTCATGGTCTTGAAGTTTAAATGGGATAGCTTCTTGTGCCATAGCCAACTTTCATCTTGACTTGCTTTACTGAGAAGACAAGTTACATATTCTACTTTAGTTGAGTTGAAGTCAGCTAGGTATACATTTCCTCTTCTCACACCAGTGAGAACCACTTTGTTGCTTTGACTATTTGTCACAACACAGGCTTCTTTGTTGAAGGTTACTGAATTACCTTTGTCACAAAGCTGGCTGATACTCAACAGATTGTGTTTAAGACCATCCACTAAGGCAACCTCTTCAATGATGACATTATCCTTTGAAATCAAGCCATATCCCACAGTATAACCCTTGCTGTCATCTCCAAAAGTAATACTTGGGCCAGCTCTCTCCTTAAACTCTGTGAGCAGGGTAGAATCACCAGTCATGTGTCTTGAACAACCACTATCCAAGTACCAAAGATTCCTTCTGTTTCCCTGCACACATCAAAATCAAATCAAGTTAATTTTGGTACCCAAGTTTCCTTGGGTCCTGCCTTGTTAGCTTTCTTCTTCTGTTTCTTAGGTCTTAGCTCATTTAACATAGGAATTTCAGATTCTTCCTTAGTCATTTGGGTTGGACCTTTGATTCCATTTAATGCAACAGAATTATCATGCATATTATGGCTACCAGGAAATGGCATGCTTGGTGTAAACATGTTATTCCAGTAGGGCATGCTAAATGGCATTTGAGGCATACTGTATGCAGCATAATCTGGATTAGGTGCAAATGGCATATTAGCAAACTGTGCATTCATGTTCTGTGTAGGCATGGCATTAACAGACATGGGAGGCATTGCATTCATGTGAGGAAATTGAGTCTGAACAGACATGGGAGTAGGCATGGCAGATTTGCAATTAACAGACAAATGATTTACACTACCACACTTGACACAGATTTTTCTAGGAGCATATTTATCAGGTGTGTAGTTATTGTGTTTGTTAATCCCTACTTTACCATTCCTATTGTTTTTCCTTTTAGTCTCTGTTTTACCTCAATTTTCTCAAGTCTGTCACTTAACTGTTTTACAGTCATGTGACCAACATTAGCCTTTTTCCCTTTCTTAGCTTGACTTGACTCTCCTGAAACAAAGTTCTTGGAAACAAACCCATACTTCTCATTTAGCTTGATTAGTTTGGCTTTGCTAATGGGCTTACTCACAGCCGACGGATGAGGATTTTCATCTTTCGATGGATAACACTTTTTGTTATCCGACGGATAGTCCTCATCATCCGTCGAGTCTACATCTGTCAGCAAACCATCTACCAAAATAGGTTCTAGTTTCTCTTTATTCTTTTTCCAGGCTTCATCATAAAAAGACTCAATTCCTTGAACTTTGGTGATTTGAGCATGGACATCCCTAGATGTTTTCCATGCTTTAATCATCTCTTGTTCACGCTCGAGCTGCTTCTTTAAAATCTCTTCCTTTTTCAAGGACTCAGTTAATTCCTCCTTGACAATCTTACTCTCAATTTTTAGTTTCTCAAACCCAACAAACTGAGACTCAAGTACATTATTCCTCTCACTTAAAAACAAGTTGTTTTCTTTGATTTTAGCATTTTCTTTAGTAAAAGACTTAAGTGTAACCGTAAATGATACAATTCTGTAGACATGTCATTTATGGCATCATTACACTCAGCTTTAGATAAATGTGCAAGGTTTGTAGTGATTACCTGATTGCTTGAGGAACTTGTCTCTGTTTCATCAGACTTGGCCATTAGGGCTAGATTGACATAGCTGACATCTTCATCTTCATCCAAACCATCTGCAGCCCAGTCATTCTCTTGTGTAATGAAAGCCCTTTCCTTTTGTTTGAGTAGATCAAAGTATTTTTGTTTATAATCCACAGACTCAAACCTTTTCTTACTGGAATCTGACTTTCTACACTCATTAGCAAAATGCCCTGCCAAACCACATTTGAAACATTTGAATTTTGACTTATCCACCATGTTTCTATTTGGCTTGGCTGCTCCAAATGTAATAACCCCAATTTTTGGAAATTTTGAAACCCTTATGAATAGTGATTTTGCTGATTATGCTGAATAAGAAAACTTTTCATGCCACACTATGTAGGGGTTCTGTTATTGATATTCTGAGATTTTATTAGTATTCTATATGGTATATAAGTGTATGTAAAGATCGTCAGAATCCAATTCCGAACACTTTGATTTTTCCCGGAAATCCACCAGATACAGAAAGAAGTGAGTATAAGATAACAGGATAAATAGGATTTAAATTCAAGGATTTTAAGAGGGGATCATAAAAAGTAATATAAAATATTGAGGAAGGTTTAGGGGAACCCAAGTGATAAGATCCCGGATATGATTCCTCAAATGATAAATGAGAACGAAAGTTAAGCGAACCGTATAACAGATCAGCGGTCATTAGGCAAGCAATTAGGAGTTAATCAAGGAGGTTAGGGATGATGATGTCATCAAACCAACAAGAAGAAGACAAGTGTAACAAGATGACCTAAGCTTGATGACCTAAGCATGACAAGTGGGAAGGATTGGTTGGTTGATTTTGAGCCACACATTTTTCACCATGGTAAAAATTTAATTTAATTCCAAAACAAAAGGAAGCAACCAACCAACAAATATCATAACACAAATACAAATTGTAAGTTGACTTTCCCATTTCAAGAAGAAAGCTCTCGGCTAAAACAAACCCAACAACTTTAAACTGCCATATCCCCTTCAATACTCACTCAGATATTGTGTTCTATAGCTCGTTGGAAAGGTATTGAGATGGCCTACAACTCTTGTTCACAAGTGTCTTCCAAATAAGCATGGTAAGACCCTCATTTTTACAGTTCTTTAAATCGGACTTTTAGAAACTTCAAAGCCTAACTTTGTGTTCTTGATTTCTTTGGAAAAATCAAGCTTGTAGGAGGCTCCATAAGGCTTCCTAGTAACTTTCCACCCTCCAAGAAAGGTATAAATCTTCAAACCCTTTAGTAATAAGTTTGAATGTTGAAGTTTGGAGATGGTTTGGATGGATGAGTAGTAATTTGAATGATAAGCATGATTCGAGCTTAATTGTTAAGTAGTTTAGTTGAATTTGGAGATGTTATAATATATGATTGGATTGAGATCCTTGAGCTTATTATGACTGAAATCAGTAGCATTGATGTGTATCTTGAGTTGTTGTTGATTGGTTGTTGGATTGATATGATTTGGAATGGTAAAAAATTTGGAAATCGCGTAAACATAGCCGTCGTAATGTCCGATTTACTTTAGACTGCTTTTGTTCATAACATTAGAACCCGAGAACTCCCTTCTAGGTTTTGACCATTTCCATGTTTAGATAGTTCATGTTACGAGCTTCGTTTTGATATGTGGTTCGTTTGATTCCAATGTACGGTTTAGGAGAAACGGCCGTTTTAAGTAACGACGTTTCGCGAACGAAACATTATCCCTCACCTTACTTTGAAACATAGGTTAAAGACCTTAAATGACTAATTGGAGTATGAAACATTTATGTAAAGTGTAATAGGCAGTTGGTAAGACACTCGCGAAGGAATCGCCTTAAAACTCGTAATGGTTAATTTATTAAAAATGGTGGAGCCGAGGGTACTCGAGCGACTTAAGAGAATCAGTAAGCGCAAAGCGAGCGTTAGAGTCTAATTTGGTTAAAGTATAGATTTACAAGTGACTTCGGTTTAATTCCAACTTATATGTTATTTATAGGTTACCAGACTCGTCCCGAGCCATTTGTAACCCCCAGTCGCTCAGGCAAGTTTTCTACCCGTTATACTGTTGTTGTGATGTATATGTGTATATGCATGATCTTGTGATAAATGCATATTTGTTATTAGCAAATTCTTACGATATATTGTAGCATTTGATATGGTATATATGCATGCCTATTTCGTATTCTTGATTTATATATCTGTTGGTTCAAATGCTTATTCGTTGCATAATACCTATGCTAGAGATAAGCGGTATTTGCGTATGCCCTTAGTATAGGGGATCAAAAGGTGAACTTTTTCTAAAACCGGGAGGCGAGGCTCCCGAGTATAATATATATTTATATATATATATATATATTGATATATTTTTTAAAACTATTAATCGAATAAGGTTTATTCGATAATTTTATTTTATTTAATGAATATTATTACGAATATTCATTCGAGGGCTTATGACTCCTTTATTTTATTTAATGAATATTATTACGAATATTCATTCGAGGGCTTATGACTTCTTTATTTTATTAAATGAATATTATTTTGAATATTCATTCGAGGGCTTATGACTTCTTTATTTTATTAAATGAATATTATTTTGAATATTCATTCGAGGACTTATGACTCCTTTTATTTTATTATTTGAATATCATTTGAATATTCATTCGAGGGCTTATGACTCTTTTATATTATTTATTGAATATTATTTGAATATTCATTCGAGGGCTTATGACTCAGTTTATATTATTTAATGAATATTATTTGAATATTCATTTGAGGATCTATGACTCCGATAATTTGCTGAGATATGTTCTTTATTTTATTAAAGAATAAGGTGTCGATAATCAAACTTATCTTTGATTATTCAAATAAAGATAGTACTTTCGTATAAGTATATCTTTGGTTATTTAATACTCAATTCAAGTATAAGTTTTAAAACTTCTACTTCAATTATTTTTATAAAGATTATTCTTTATGGGAATATTATTTAAATAATAATATTCAGATATTTTCTAATATATTGGGACTGATTTATTTCATTAAATCAGTATTACTCCAAACACTCTTTAAAGTGTTTTCGAGTCTTCAAAATGATTTTTAAAAGTTAGAGCGGATCCCAAAACTCATTATTATATTTAAGATCTTCCTTTTAAAGGGGATTTAAATACTCGTTCAAAACTTGAGGGATCCGGCTCAATGGTGTATTTTACATTCGCAACGAGGTTGCTGTTTTGAGAAAACATCTTGATTACTTGCCCATTGTTCGGGAAGTAAAATCATTTATTTGAGTCGGCATAAGCAACATGGGCTCAGTGGGCGTCCATGAAAGTGTAAGTGGCTCAGTGGGAGTCCATCAAATGCGTAAGTGGCTGAGTGGCAGTCCAACATAAGGTCCTATTGCGGCCAGGGTGATGACGAGTGGGGAATTCGTCCATCTACTAGTAGAAAAGGTTACTTATTAGTATCTTTGCCTGATCAACAAGATATCAGGTTTATGCCAAGGTTTTCTCCTTTCCAAATTCATTGGATATTGCAACTCTGTTTATAATTTTCATAACAGAGGTTTTCAAGGAGTGTATGAAATGTATATATATAGGTGTATATATATATCGGGATTTAATGAAGTATCTCGTAACTTCATTATTTATAATGAAATTTTAATGATTGAATCTATTCAAATCTTGTCTTGTAGTCTCATCTATGTGATGAACTTTTGAACTGATTATAACTTGAACGGTGGTAGTTCAAGTAATATTTGGAAAAGATATAAGTATATTGGGGTATCTTGTAACTTCATATTTTCAACTTATATCTAGTTAATGATTATCTTATGCATATCAAAGATTTTCAGAAAAACGTTGAGACAAGGGTAGATATATGAGATCACCTTGCAACGATATTTTTATACAGTTATAAACTGGAACTCTGTGTATATTATGCATGGAAGAAGACTTCCAAGATTTTGAAAAGTATATATGTATATATACTGAATATTTTGCGACTTCATCGCATTAAGATATCAAACTTGGTTCATTTCTTTTGACCAAGAATTTCATGAGTACTATGAGAAGGCTCATATATTGTTAATCATTATACATATTATTTTGGTGGGCTTGCTGCTCACCCTTGCTTTCTTCTTTCATCACACAACAACAGATAGAAAAGATGAACAGGACCAAGCTCCCGATTCGCAAGCGGTTAGAAAATGTTCCGCAGTCTTCTGAAAGCGTTGATGCCGCCGTAGCTGAGGTAGGAGCTACCAATAGGCTAGGTTTTCAACTATTGATGAACCAGACTTATGTATAATATAAATTGTAATAATGGCAAGGAATATGTAAATTTATTCAGAACCTTTTTAAGGTGTAACGGTTTATAATTGTGGAATATAAGGACTTGTGTTATTTTTGAGTGTTCATCTCTGAGACTATAACTTGTGGTGTGTGTGTTTATTGTGGGGTCACAGTACAGAGTAGTTGATTATTTATTAAGATTGAGTGTTATTAAGGGAAATGGAACTCGTGACAACCCGGATCCCCGACCCCGGATTTGGGGGTGTTACAGAAGTCGTATCAGAGCTAAGCGTTATAAACCTCAGAGATGATGTGACGTTAAGATCATAAGTTCACTAAGATAATAAGAACTCTTGCCAAGTTCCTAGTCGGGCTACCTAACTAAGTACTGACAGTTAAAACCCTTATGGGAACCCTTATAAATATCGTGATAGAAGCGTAGTTCGTTATCGTATAAGGTAGCGGGACTTCGAACCCTGAGGTTGAGGAACAACAATGTGATGATGTTTTATTACTTATTGGAGATCAGATTATGGATCCGATAGAGCGTCCTAACGCGGGATCGGATGATGTTCATGTTGAGGATGTTGTCCTAGAAGGGATAGTTGCTGAGGAGGATCCCATGGAGGATCCTGACAAGAATGAATAAAGGACCACTGATGAATTGATGACCATGGTTAGGTCGACTACCAGAGGTAGAATTGGTCGGTCACTATCGGAGGTTCGTTCAACTTTGTAAAGATAGTAGCCCCCTTTAACGCGGCTTACTCGTAAGACTGAGAAGTTTGAATAGACAGAGAAATACGAGAACAACTTTCAAGAACTGAAGCAAAGATTGGTGACGACCCCTATGATGGCATTATCGGATGGAAAAGGAGATTTTGTGATGTGTAGTGACGCTTCGCATAAGGAATTAGGGTGCTTCTTATACAACACAACAAGGTAATCGCGTACGCATCAAGACAATTAAGGGAATATAAAATTCGATATCCCCACCCATGAGCTTGGGCTCGTGGCAATAGTTTTGCCCTAAATATTGGAGGCACTACTTGTATGGAGAGAAGTACGAGATTTACACAAGCCATAAGTGCTCTAGTGCATTTTCACGCAGAAAGAGCTCAACATGCGCCAAATGAGGTGGTTAGAGCTAATCAAGGATTACGATTATGAGATTCTTTATCATTCGGGGAAAGCCAATGTGGTGGCTGATGCCCTTAGTAAAAAGGAGAGACTCAAGATGATAATGTCTTTGAGAGAGTTTATAAGAGATTTTGAGAAAATGGAAATAGAAGTGAAGGTAACCGGAGCCGGTACCGAAAAGCTGTTTGAGATTGCAAGATAGATCGAATTATTGGAAAAGAACATATTGTGCCAGAAAAAGTGATGAATGAAGGCAGAGAGCCAACAAATAGATATGAGATTAATACCGATAAATATGATAAGGGAATAATGAGGTATTCCTATAGAATTTGGGTTCCAAATGTTTAAGAGCTTAAAGATGAGATCCTAGATGAAAGTCATAGTTCAAGGAATAAGATTTAGGGCAAACCCTGAATGTGATAGTCAGGGAGGACGTCATCAAGATAGAAGGAACCCATAACATAATGAAGTGGAAAATGAGGATTTTAACGTATAAGATAACCCCAAGTATGGGAGAAGGATGAAACATTTCATACTGAGAAAATAGAAGTCGAGCAAGATAAGGAGACCCGAGACGGTACTCCTATATGGAAATTCATGGACCTGTCTAAACAGAACTTATACTTTTATTCCCAACCACCACCTTAAGGAAACAATGCGGTAGGAAATCCTTTCATGACCTTTAAGTCGCTAAGCTCTCAGAGTTCCAAGGAACAGTTTGACCCAGTCGAGGCAAGAGCCTGGCTAAAGGAAATATAGGAATTATTTGAGATTCTAAATGATTGACGAAGCACAAAAGACTGTTTTTGTCACTTACCCCCGTAAGAGAGAGGCCACCCGTTGGTGAAAGGCCAAGAAAGGCACGGAGTCAGAGGTTATAATAAACTGATTAAAGTTCAGACAATTGTTTTCGGGAAAGTACTTCCCAAGGTTATGGAGGTAGTGTAAAAGCTTTAGAGCCAGAACAAAAGCGGATGAGTATGATGAATTATGAATCTAAGTTGTAAAAGTTGTCAAGATTCGTTCTGAGGACACGAATCCAGAATGATGGGATGTTTGAAATCAATGCTTATGTTGTGTTGGTTCATGTAATGGTTGTAATGGAAACGAAAATAAAAGACTGAAAAGGGAAGGAGTATAAAGGGATATAAAGGAAATAGAGTTGAGAAGTGATAAGGGAGTTAGGTATGGGAAACCCTAAGAAACCCTTGCAATAAATATAGAGAAGTGTGTCATCATCAGCGCGATGGTGACTGATCATGAGATAAATTCAAGGTTTGAAGGCGTAAGCGATATGTAAAGTTAATTCCCTTGAAGTTGACAGTATTCGATGAAAAATTGAGATAGATCGATTGATTAATAAGGAAACACGGATGGACTGAGGAGACAAGAAAGTAAGAAATTAGGAAAATTAGATGAAGGAAGTGACCTTCAAGAATGTGAAGTGTAAGATCGGGGGCATGATACCCAGAAAGGGAGACGCCAGGTATGAAAGATATCCCAACATTGAGATGACTGTTGAGATAAATAAAAGAGGTAAATGAGTAGTTAGAACTAAAAGGTTCACGTTGAACACGACAAACATCTTCTAGAACATACCTGTTATCATTACTGAATCAGGCAAGAAAAGCGGATAACCGTTCTTATCTTTTGGAGGCCATATTGATTGACCTCATTTTGAATACAGATGTTATTGTGAAATTAGGCATATACTATCGAGGTGGGAATGATTGAATAAGATACCCTTATCAGGGATATATGACTTGATTTATCCATGGAAGGATGCATGTACCTTTTAAAGGTGGAATTAAGGATAGAACATCGGTAACTTAAAATGAATCCTCGGGGAATGCATAAAGGTTGGAATTCCACCCTTAATAGGGATAGTGTGAGTTTTGACAATATGAATTGGAAAGGATTAAGGTAATAACAACCTTTAAGAATCAGTGGAGAAATTTTTCAGAAGTATATAGACAATGATTCTGGTATTAATAAATGGTATCTTGATATGCCCTGTATCTAGGGAATACAGGAGGAACGATTCGAGGATAACCTTAGAGGTTTTACAAGGAGAAAGGTAATATTCAAAATTCTCAAGAATAAAAATGTTGATAAAGGAAATATGACGTAAGTATAATGATGCCAAGTGGGGCACGTGTTAAACCACGAGAAAGTATGGATCGAACCAGTAAAGGTCGAAATTGTTCAGGGCAATTAGGGCCTAGGATAAAAGATGTTCTAAGTATGATTGAGAGTCAGTCGTGACAGTGATTAACCTCTAAAGACTGAGGCAATAACTTATGGAAAAATGGTGATATTTTTTTTTACTCATCAGATTTTAAGGAAAACATCTTCACACAAGCAGTGATTGGAAATGAGGTAGAAAATTTAGTGAAGGTGGTTAAAATGACATTGATTGTAAGGAAATATTACTATCAAGAAAGGCCAAAGAGGTGACCGACACTTTAAGTGTAAGAGGACAATTATAGGCGCTCGGGCCAGAGGAATATAGTGATAATGGTTAAGGCTGTGAAGGTTGTATTATGGTGTGGAAGATTGACATTCCTTCTGATGATTGTGCGATACTCAACCATGATAGTAGTTGGGTAAAGATTAATTTTTGTAATCACCGTGAGCGGGCTATCTATCTTAGAGGGTCATATCTTAAGATAAGCCAGGACCATGTTACGAAAGGACTAAATGAACCTTTGAGCTTCATGTCTCCTAATAAAGACATATGGTTAATAATGGTATTAACCTGCTATCGTTGTTTTCATTGAAACTCTTCTGCAATTTTATCTGCTTCATGTCATATGTACGTCAAGTTCAGGAGTGTTCTTCATGAATCATGAACGGTGATCATGTTACCTCCTTAGAAGAATTCGATACGAGATGTATGGACTCTGTATGGTTAGCTATTAAGACTTCATGGAAAATGAATGACTACAGTAGGTCAACGATGGACCCTAGTAGTGCAGGAATGATTCTGCGGGTAATGAGCCAATTAATTACAACCGTAAGAGTTGTATTGGAATGGATGTTGAGATTAAGTACCACTAATCGGGTTGTGGTGATGTATAAGTTATCATTGATAGACTAATTAAGTCGATTATCTACCTATTGAATACTTATTCCTTCTTATCAATAGAGAGTCGTATTACTATACGAGGAAGGTTGCAGTGCAAGCATAGAATTTTAGTAACGGTGATGTCTAGAATGAAAACCCAGATTCGATTTTCGATGTCGAGGGAGTTTCAAAAGTGATTGTGTATAAGCTCGAGCAAGAGCATGGGTCCATAGAATGATGGATGGAATAGTAAATATTTAAGCATGTAAAATGTGATGCTATAATACTTGATGTTGATATAAATACACATATGTTTTGTTTTCCTATATCAAACCTCTATAGTTCAGAGGTAGGTTCCAAGCCAGATATTTGGTGGCAGTATATTTTTTTTTCACATATATAATTCTCTTCAATTCATTCTTTTCTCTTCTTTTCATTTCATATAAGCTGAGAAGAACAACCCTTCCAGAAGGGGAGGTATTGCCGAATGACTATCTATCTGTGTGATAGAAGCCGAGTAGGATACCATATATTGTTTAATTGCTTGTCAAGTACTAAAGGCTGGCCACCTTCTGTACTAACTATGCAATGTAACAAGTGTTCATGATCATAGTGATCTCTCAATAAATTCTTTTACTTCTATATGAAGGACTAAGCTTTCGAAGATAGAAGCAGCTGAAAAAGGAGTAGTAAAGTTGTGGTGGTATGCGGAATGGAAACACATTCGTGATACTAAGGTTGACGAGGTTATTAAAAGGTTATAGAACGCTAACGAGCAAAAGTATAACTAGTATAATATTAGGAACGGAAGGTAGTAGCGATTACGAGCTGGAAAAGAATGGGTATTGAGAAGCAAAAGCTCTAATGCTAAAAGCTATAATGAGAGTCTGTGCAATAGACTTGAAAGAAATTGGAATGATCACTTAACACGGATTGAGTTTTCTTACGACAATAGATCTTATGTCATTATTGAGTTGTTGCCTTATGAGATCCTTGAGGGAAGACAATGTCGATCTCCCTTATGTTAGGATGAAGTTGTAGAGCGCAAGATGCTCGGACCCGCAGTAGTCCAAAGGACCAAGGATATAATAGATCTAATCAGAGGATGACTGGTAGTAACCCATGATGGACATAAGAAGTATGTTGATTTGACACGAAAGGACAAAGAATAGGAAGTAGGGGACCTAGTGTTGTTAAAGGTATCCCCTTGGAAATCCTTGGAAAGGATTGATGAGATTCGGAAAGAAAGGAAAGCTAAGTCCATAATTTGTCGGACCCTTGGATATATTAAGAAGTATTGGGAAGTTAGCATATGAGCTAGCCTTACCCCAGAACATGTAGCAAGTCATAACGTGTTTCACGTATCAATGTTAAGGAAGTGTAATTCGGATGCCAGATAAATAGGGGCATATGAGCGCATAGACATGCAACCAGACGTAACCTATATGGAGCAACCAGGAAGGGCTATAGATTGAAAAAGGAACAAGTGCTTAGGAGAAGGGTTATCAAACTATTCAGAGTTTGACGGAAGAACCACAATGTGGGAAAATTTACTTGAGAGTTAGAAAGTGTAATGCTAAGAAAGTATCCCTATTCATTTTTTATCTGATTCCGGGACGGAATCCTTTTAAGGAGGGGAGACTGTAATAACCCCAATTTTTGGAATTTTTGAAACCCTTATGAATAGTGATTTTGCTGATTATGCTGAATAAGAAAACTTTTAATGCCACACTATGTAGGGGTTCTGTTATTGATATTCTGAGATTTTATTAGTACTTTATATGGTATATAAGTGTATGTAAAGATCGTCAGAATCCAATTCCGAACACTTTGATTTTTCCCGGAAATCCACCAGATACAGAAAGAAGTGAGTATAAGGTAACAAAAATATTTAGGATTTAAATTCAAGGATTTTAAGAGGGGATCATAAAAAGTAATATAAAATATTGAGGAAGGTTTAGGGGAACCCAAGTGATAAGATCCCGGATATGATTCCTCAAACGATAAACGAGAACGAAAGTTAAGCGAACCGTATAACAGATCAGCGGTCATTAGGCAAGCAATTAGGAGTTAATCAAGGAGGTTAGGGATGATGATGTCATCAAACCAACAAGAAGAAGACAAGTGTAACAAGATGACCTAAGCTTGATGACCTAAGCATGACAAGTGGGAAGGATTGGTTGGTTGATTGTGAGCCACACATTTTTCACCATGGTAAAAATTTAATTTAATTCCAAGACAAAAGAAGCAACCAACCAACAAATATCATAACACAAATACAAATTGAAAGTTGACTTTCCCATTTCAAGAAGAAAGCTATCGGCTAAAACAAACCCAGCAACTTCAAACTGCCATATCTCCTTCAATACTCACTCAAATGTTGTATTCTATAGCTCATTGGAAAGGTATTGAGATGGCCTACAACTCTTGTTCACAAGTCGCTTCCAAATAAGCATGGTAAGACCCTCATTTTTACAGTTCTTTAAATCGGACTTTTAGAAACTTCAAAGCCTAACTTTGTGTTCTTGATTTTTTTGGAAAGATCAAGCTTGTAGGAGGCTCCATAAGGCTTCCTAGTAACTTTCCACCCTCTAAGAAAGGTATAAATCTTCACACCCTTTAGTAATAAGTTTGAATGTTGAAGTTTGGAGATGGTTTGGATGGATGAGTAGTAATTTGAATGATAAGCATGATTCGAGCTTAATTGTTAAGTAGTTTAGTTGAATTTGGAGATGTTATAATATATGATTGGATTGAGATCCTTGAGCTTATTATGACTGAAATCAGTAGCATTGATGTGTATCTTGAGTTGTTGTTGATTGGTAGTTGGATTGATATGATTTGAAATGGTAAAAAATTTGGAAATCGCGTAAACATAGCCGTCGTAATGTCCGATTTACTTTAGACTGCTTTTGTTCATAACATTAGGACCCGAGAACTCCCTGCTAGGTTTTGACCATTTCCATGTTTAGATAGTTCATGTTACGAGCTTCGTTTTGAAATATGGTTCGTTTGATTCCGATGTACGGTTTAGGAGAAACGGCCGTTTTAAGTAACGACGTTTCGCGAACGAAACATTACCCCTCGCCTTACTTTGAAACATAGGTTAAAGACCTTAAATGACTAATTGAAGTATGAAACATTTATGTAAAGTGTAATAGGCAGTTGGTAATGGTTAAAGACACTCGCGAAGGAATCGCCTTAAAACTCGTAATGGTTAATTTATTAAAAATGGTGGAGCCGAGGGTACTCGAGCGACTTAAGAGAATCAGTAAGCGCAAAGCGAGCGTTAGAGTCTAATTTGGTTAAAGTATAGATTTACAAGTGACTTCGGTTTAATTCCAACTTATATGTTATTTATAGGTTACCAGACTCGTCCCGAGCCATTTGTAACCCCCAGTCGCTCAGGCAAGTTTTCTACCCGTTATACTGTTGTTGTGATGTATATGTGTATATGCCTGATCTTGTGATAAATGCATATTTGTTATTAGCAAATTCTTGCGATATATTGTAGCATTTGATATGGTATATATGCATGCCTATTTCGTATTCTTGATTTATATATCTGTTGGTTCAAATGCTTATTCGTTGCATAATACCTATGCTAGAGATAAGCGGTATTTGCGTATACCCTTAGTATAGGGGATCAAAAGGTGAACTTTTTCTAAAACCGGGAGGCGAGGCTCCAGGGTATAATATATATTTATATATATATATATATATTGATATAGTTTTTAAAACTATTAATCGAATAAGATTTATTCGATAACTTTATTTTATTTAATGAATATTATTACGAATATTCATTCGAAGGCTTATGACTCCTTTATTTTATTTAATGAATATTATTACGAATATTCATTCGAGGGCTTATGACTTCTTTATTTTATTAAATAAATATTATTTTGAATATTCATTCGAGGGCTTATGACTTCTTTATTTTATTAAATGAATATTATTTTGAATATTCATTCGAGGACTTATGACTCCTTTTATTTTATTATTTGAATATTATTTGAATATTCATTCGAGGGCTTATGACTCTTTTATATTATTTATTGAATATTATTTGAATATTCATTCGAGGGCTTATGACTCAGTTTATATTATTTAATGAATATTATTTGAATATTCATTTGAGGATCTATGACTCCGATTATTTGCTGAGATATGTTCTTTATTTTATTAAAGAATAAGGTGTCGATAATCAAACTTATCTTTGATTATTCAAATAAAGATAGTACTTTTGTATAAGTATATCTTTGGTTATTTAATACTCATTTCAAGTATAAGTTTTAAAACTTCTACTTCAATTATTTTTATAAAGATTATTCTTTATGGGAATATTATTTAAATAATAATATTCAGATATTTTCTAATATATTGGGACTGATTTATTTCATTAAATCAGCATTACTCCAAACACTCTTTAAAGTGTTTTTGAGTCTTCAAAATGATTTTTAAAAGTTAGAGCGGATCCCAAAACTCATTTTTATATTTAAGATCTTCCTTTTAAAGAGGATTTAAATACTCGTTCAAAACTTGAGGGATCCGGCTCAGTGGTGTATTTTACATTCGCAACGAGGTTGCTGTTTTGAGAAAACATCTTGATTACTTGCCCATCATTCGGGAAGTAAGTTCATTTATTTGAGTCGGCATAAGCAACATGGGCTCAGTGGGCGTCCATGAAAGTGTAAGTGGCTCAGTGGGAGTCCATCAAATGCGTAAGTGGCTGAGTGGCAGTCCAGCATAAGGTCCTATTGCGGCCAGGGTGATGACGAGTGGGGAATTCGTCCATCTACTAGTAGAAAAGGTTACTTATTGGTATCTTTGCCTGATCAGCAAGATATCAGGTTTATGCCAAGGTTTTCTCCTTTCCAAATTTATTGGATATTGCAACTCTGTTTATAATTTTCATAACAGAGGTTTTCAAGGAGTGTATGAAATGTATATATATAGGTGTATATATATATATCGGGATTTAATAAAGTATCTCGTAACTTCATTATTTATAATGATATTCAAAGATTGAATCTATTCAAATCTTATCTTGTAGTCTCATCTATGTGATGAACTTTTGAACTGATTATAACTTGAACGGTGGTAGTTCAAGTAATATTTGGAAAAGATATAAGTATATTGGGGTATCTTGTAACTTCATATTTTCAACTTATATCTAGTTAATGATTATCTTTTGCATATCAAAGATTTTCAGAAAAACGTTGAGACAAGGGTAGATATATGAGATCACCTTGCAACGATATTTTTATACAGTTATAAACTGGAACTCTGTGTATATTATGCATGGAAGAGGACTTCCAAGATTTTGAAAAGTATATATGTATATATACTGAATATTTTGCGACTTCATCGTATTAAGATATCAAACTTGGTTCATTTCTTTTGACCAAGAATTTCATGAGTACTATGAGAAGGTTCATATATTGTTAATCATTATACATATTATTTTGGTGGGCTTGCTGCTCACCCTTACTTTCTTTTTTCATCACACAACAACAGATAGAAAAGATGAACAGGACCAAGCTCCCGATTCGCAAGCGGTTAGAAAACGTTCCGCAGTCTTCTGAAAGCGTTGATGCCGCCGTAGCTGAGGTAGGAGCTACCAATAGGCTAGGTTTTCAACTATTGATGAACCAGACTTATGTATAATATGAATTGTAATAATGGCAAAGAATATGTAAATTTATTCAGAACCTTTTTAAGGTGTAACGGTTTATAATTGTGGAATATAAGGACTTGTGTTATTTTTGAGTGTTCATCTCTGAGACTATAACTTGTGGTGTGTGTGTTTATTGTGGGGTCACAGTACAGAGTAGTTGATTATTTATTAAGATTGAGTGTTATTAAGGGAAATGGAACTCGTGACAACCCGGATCCCCGACCCCGGATTTGGGGGTGTTACACCAAAGTTCTTTGTGAACTTGAGCTTGGCAAATCTCCTGGAAAGAAATGCTAGGTGCTCATCAATGTCCTCCATGTCATCTTGGCTCAATGAATCTTCACTTTCTGCTGCAAGCCCCTTGCCCTTATTCTCACAGACCTTTGAAGTTGATTCTATAGCTTCCATCTTCACTTCCTTCTCCTTCTCCAAATCAGCAACTAGTGCAATGGATCCTCCTTTCTTCTTTCCTCTCTCCATCCTTTCATCCTGCTCTATTTCAAGCTCATAGGTCTTCAGGATGCCATAAAGTCTCTCCAAAGTAAACTCCTTATAATCTTGTGAGTTTCTCAATGAGACTGTCATTGGTTTCCATTCCTTTGGAAGAGATCTGAGAAATTTCAGATTAGAGTCTTTAGTCTGATAGACTCTTCCATGCAACTTAAGAGCATTTAGTAGTTTTTGAAATCTACTAAAAATGTCAGTGAGTGACTCACTTTCCTCATTGTGAAAATGCTCATATTGCTGAATCAAGAGCTGCATTTTATTTTCTCTAACTTGCTCAGTGCCATCACAGATTGTCTGTATAGTATCCCAGACTTCCTTGGCAGTTTTGCAGTTTATAATGTTGTCAAACATGTCTGCATCAACTCCATTGAACAGAATGTTCATGGCCTTTTTATCCTTCCTGACTTGTTCAATGTCAGGATCAGACCATTCATGCCTTGGTTTGGGAACAGATGGCTCGTTTCCTGTTGCAGCTCTCATTGGAACATGAGGACCTCTTTCTATGCAGTCTACATAGGCCTCATCTTGAGAAAGCATATGAAGATGCATCTTTACCTTCCAATGATGGTAATTATCTTTATCAAGAAAAAGGAATCTTGACTCCAACATCTTTCTTGTTCATCTTGCTGAATTGTTTTGATCTTTAAACTCTTTGTAGATTAAGAGCTTGCTCTGATACCAATTGTTAGTCCCTTAACAATATAGCAAGAATTACAAAAGGGGGTTGAATGGAATTCTTGAACCTTTTTCTCGAAATAAAAATGTTCAACTCGAATATAGATATAATGTTTTGATTAGCACAATGCGGAATAGAAACTTAATTGAATCAAAACATAAGTAATTAAAAAACAAGAGTCTTTAAAAAACTTTCTGGTGGATTTAAACAATTCCACCAGAGATATATATTATATATCGAGAGGACTCTGTGTGTAAGAATGCTCACAGCTGCTTACAAATTGAACTACTGAGAATACAGGGAAATGCTAATAATTCTGCTTACAAAGATTTCTCTGTTTTTGTGTATCTCAGCTCACTTTTTCTATTTGCTACATTCTTGGTTTATATATCACCAAGAATACAAAGTCAAAAAGACTAAACAAATATAAGAACTATCAGTCTTAAGCTTTGCTGCTTTTCGTCCTCTATTACCCGGTTAATGGGCTTCCACAGTAGATTTGTATACATCTCGACGGCTGTGCTCAACTTTCACTGTTCAACTGCTGTTTGAATTCTTTATTAGTTGAGTACATGATCATCCATCGGGTTGTTGATCATCCATCAGGTTGTTGATCATCCGTCGGTTGCTTTGTAGGTTATCCGTCGGGTAGCAATCAAGCATATGACTTCATTTCACTTATACAGAATTACAAGACATCATTTATGTACAATTAATCAACCTATTCTGCATATCTAGTTAAAGTCACATGACTTATATGCTACTACAGATTCTATACAAAGGTGCATACATAACTGTGCTACAGACTTAATATTACATAAGCTACTCACTCGATGGATAATAAGTTAACATCCGTCGGGACTATAATGAGTTATCCGTTGGGACTATAATTCTTATCCGTCGAGTGCTACATTATTTCACTAACTAAAATCCACTTAGATGTTTTGTTATGAAATCATCAAGTACATGACATATGCACAACATATATAGTTTTCAAAACTATTAATCGAATAAGGTTTATTCGATAACTTTATTTTATTTAATGAATATTATTTTGAATATTCATTCGAGGACTTATGACTCCGTTTATTTTATTTAATGAATATTATTTATAATATTCATTCGAGGACTTATGACTCCGCTTATTTTATTTAATGAATATTATTTTGAATATTCATTCGAGGAATTATGACTCCGCTTCTTTTATTAAATAATATTCTTTATTTTATTAAAGAATAATGTTTCGATAATCAAACCTATTTTCGATTATTCAAATAAAGATCGTACTCTCGTACAAGTATATCTTTGGTTATTTATTATTCATTTCAAGTATGAGTTTTAAAACTTCTACTTCAATTATTTTTATAAAGATTATCCTTTATGGGAATATTATTTAAATAATAATATTCAGATAATTTCTAACATATCGAGACTGATTTATTTTATTAAATCAGCATTACTCCAA
Organism: Apium graveolens; assembly: GCF_009905375.1. Taxonomy (NCBI): domain Eukaryota; kingdom Viridiplantae; phylum Streptophyta; class Magnoliopsida; order Apiales; family Apiaceae; genus Apium; species Apium graveolens. The sequence goes on from NW_027421669.1 coordinate 30,495, forward strand.
ACATTCTTAAAAATGTTTCCGAGTCTTCAAAATGATTTTAAAAGTTAGAGCGGAACCCAAAACTCGTTTTCAAATTTAAGATCTTTCTTTCGAAGGGGATTTAAATACTCGCTTAAAAATTGAGGGATCTGGCTCTGTGGTGTATTTTATATTCGCAATGAGGTTGCTGTTTTGATAAAAGAATTTGATTACTTGCCCAACGTTCGGGAGGTAAGTCCATCTAATTGAGTCGGCATAAGCGACAGGCCGGGGTACGTTCTATCAAAGTGTAAGTGGCTGGGTGGCAATCCATCAACGCGTAAGAGGCTGGGTGGCGGTCCAGCACAAGGTCCTAATGCGGCCAGGGTGATGACCGGTGGGGGATTCATCCATCTACTAATAGAAAAGGTTACTTATTGGTATCTTTGCCTGATCAGCAAGATATCGGGTTTATGCCAAAATTCTTTTCTTTCCAAATTCATTGGATATTGCAACTTTGTTCATACTTTACATGACAGAGGTATTCAGGAAATGTATGAGAGATATATATGGATATATATTGGGACTTAATGAAGTATCTCATAACTTCATTTCATTCAATAATATTTCAAAGATTGAATCTATTGAAGTCTTATCTTGTAGTCTCATCTGGGTGATGAACTTTTGAAACTAATTATAACTTGAACGGTGGTAGTTCAAGTATTATTCGGAAAAGATATAAGTATATTGGAGTATCTTGTAACTTCATCTTTTCAACTTATACCTAGTAAATGATTATCTTATGCATGACAAAGATTTTCAGAAAAACGTTAAGACAAAGTTAGATATATGAGATCACCTTGCAACGATATTTATACAGTTATAGACTGGAACTCTGTGTGTATTATACATGTCAGAGGATTTCAAAGATTTGAAAAGTATATATGTATATATACTGAATATTTTGTGACTTCTTCGCGTTAAGATATCAACTTGGTTCATTTCTTCTTGACCAAGACTTTCATGAGTACTATGAGAATGCTCATATATTGTTAATTATTATACATATTATTTCGGTGGGCTTGTTGCTCACCCTTGCTTTCTTCTTTCATTACAAAATAACAGATAGATAAGATGAACATGACCAAGCTCCCAATTTGCGAGCGGATAGGAAAGGTTCCGCAGTTTCCTGTAGGCGTTGATGCCGCTGTAGCTGAGGTAGGAATTATCAATAGGCTAGGCTTTCAACTTCTGATGTACCAGACTTATGTATCTATATGAATTATAATAATGGCAAAGAAATGTAAATTTATTCAGAAACCCTTTTGAGGTGTAATGGCTTATAATTATGGAATAAAACGACTTGTGTTATTTTTGGTATTCATCTCTGAGACTATAACTTGTGGTGTGTGTGTATATATTATGGGGTCACAGTACACATTAGTTGGTTGTTTATTAAGATTAAGTATTATAAAGGGAAATGGAACTCGTGACAACCAGGATCCCCGACCCCGGATTTGGGGGTGTTACAGAAATGGTATCAGAGCTAAGCGTTATAAACCTCAGAGATGAAATGACGTTAAAATAATAAGTTCACTAAGATAAATAAGAACTCTTGCCAAGTTCATAGTCGGACTACTTAACGTAGTACTGACAGTTAAAACCCTTATGGGAACCCTTATAAATATCGTGATAGAAGCGTAGTTCATTATCGTATATGGTAGCGGGACTCCAAACCCTGAGGTTGAGTAGCAACAACGCGATGATGTTTTATTAGTTATTGGAGATCAGATTGTGGATCCGATAGAGCGTCCTAGCACGGGACCGGGTGATATTCATATTGAGGATGTAGCGGTTGAGGATGTTGTCCTAGAAGGGATTATTGCTGAGAAGGATCCCGTGGAGGATCCTGACAAGAATGAATAAAGGACCACTTAGGAATTGATGACCATGGTTAGGGCAACTACCAGAGGTAAGATTGGCTGGTCACTACCGGAGGTTCGTTCAAGTTTGTAAAGTTAGTAGCCCCTTTAACGCGACTTACTCGTAAGACTGAGAAGTTCGAATGGACAGAGAAATGCGAGAACAACTTTTAAGAACCGAAGCAAAGGTTGGTGAGATTTTGTGATTTGTAGTGATGCTTCGCATAAGGAATTAGGGTGTTTCTTATACAACACAGCAAGGTAATCGTGTACGAGTCAAGACAATTAAGGGAATATAAAATTCGATATCCCCACCCATGAGCTTGGGCTCGTGGCAATAGTTTTTCCCTAAAGATTGGAGGCACTATTTGTATGAAGAGAACTGCGAGATTTACACAAGCCATAAGTGCTCTAGTGTATTTTCACGCAGAAAGAGCTCAACATGCGCCAGAGGAGGTGGTTAGAGCTAATCAAGGATTACGATTATGAGATTCTTTATATTTCAGGGAAAGCCAAAATGGTGGCTAATGCCCTTAGTATAAAAGAGAGACTCAAGATGAAAATGTCTTTGGGAGAGTTGATAAGAGATTTTGAGAAAATGGAAATAGAAGTGAAGGTAACCGGAGCCGGTACTGAAAAGCTGTTTGAGATTGCAATACAACCCGAATTATTGAAAAAGATCATATTGTGCCAAGAAAAAGCGATGAATGAAGGCAGAGAGCCAACAAATAGAGAAGAGATTAATACCGAGAAAGATGATAAGGGAATAATGAGGTATTCCTACAGAATTTGGGTTCCAAATGTTCAAGAGCTTAAGGACGAGATCTTAGATGAAAGCCATAGTTCGAGGAATAAGATTTAGGGCAAACCCGTAATGTGATAGGCAGGGAGGTCGCCATCAAGAAAGAAAGAACCCATAACATAATGAAATAGAAAACAAGGATTTTAATGTATAAGATAACCCTGATTATGGGAGAAGGATGAAACATTTCATACTGAGAAAACAGAAGTCGAGCAAGATAGGGAGAACCGGGATGGTACTCTTATGGGGCAATTCATGGACCTGCCTAAACAAAAATTATACTTTTATTCCCAAACACCACCCTGAGGAAACAATGCGGTGGGAAATTCTTTCAGGATCTTTAAGTCACTAAGCTCTCAGAGTTCCAAGGAACAAGCTGACCTAGCCGAGGCAAGAGCCTGGCCAAAGGAAATAGAGGAATGATTTTATATTCTAAATGATTGATGAAGCGCGACAGACTGTTTTTGTCACTTACCTTCCTAAGAGAGAGGCCACTCGCTGGTGAAAGGCGAAGAAAGACACGGGGCCAGAGGTTATAATAAACCGATTAAAGTTCAGTCAATTGTTTTCGGGAAAGTACTTCCCAAGGTTATAGAGATAGTATAAAAGCTTTAGAGCCAAAACAAAGGCGGACGAGTATGATGAGTTATGAATCTAAGTTGTAATAGTTGGCAAGATTCGTCTTGAGGACACAAATCCCAGAATGACTTGATGTTTGAAGTTAATGATTAGTGGGTTCATGAAGTGATTGTAAGTGAAAGGAGAAAAAAAAAGAAACTGAAGTGGAAAGGAATATAAAGGCAATAGAGTTGTAGGAATGATAAAGGAGTTGGATATGAGGAAACCCTAAAGACTCGTAGTAATAGAAATAGAAAAGTATGTAATCGTCAGGATGAGAGTGATTCACCATGAGTTAAAGCTGATGGATGAAGGCATGAGAGATACATATATTTTATCCCCTTTAAGTTGGGAGGATTCGAGGAAACCTTGAGATAGTTCGAAGGATAAACAATGAGACGCGGATAGACTGAGGAGATAAGAAAGTAAGAAATTAGGAAAATTGGATGAAGGAAGTGACCTTCAAGAATGTGAAGTGTAAGACCGGGGGCATGATACCCAGAAAGGGAGACACCGGGTATGAAAGATATCCTAACATTGAGATGACTGTTAAGATATAAAACAAAAGTAAATAAGGATTTATTAAGAAGAAGTTCACGTTGAACACGACCAATATCTTCCAGAACATCCATGTGATCATTACCAAATCACGAAAGAAAAGCGGATAACCATTTTTATCTTTTGGAGGCGATATGGATTGACCTCAACTTGAATAAGTATGCTATTGTGAAATTTGGTATAGACTATCGAGGTGGAAATGATTGAATAAGATACATATATATGACTTTATTTATCCATGTAAGGATGCAAGTACCTTTTTAAAGGTGGAATTAAGGATATAACCTCAATAACTTGAGATGAACCCTAGGGGAATGTATAAGGGTTGGCATTTCACCCTTAATAGGGACAATATGAGTTTTGATAGTACAAATTGGAAGGACTAAGGTAACAACAACCTTCAAAGATCAGTGGAGAAAGTTTTCAGAAGTACATAGACAATGGTTCTAGTATTAGTAAATGGTATTTTGATATGCCCTGTATCTAGGGAATATATGAGGAATGATTTAAGGATAACCTTAGAGGTTTTATAAGGAGGAAGGTAATATTCGAAGTTTTGAAGAATAAAAATTTTGATAAAGGAAATATGACATAATTATAATAATGCCAGGAGGGCACGTATTGAACCATAAGAAAATATAGATCGACCCAATGAGGGTCGAGATTGGTGACAACGAGAAGTACCCAAGATAAGAGACGTCCAAAGTATGATCGATAGTCAGTCGTGACAATGTTCACATTCAAAGACCGAGGAAATAATTTATGGGAAAATTGTGAAATATTTTTTTCTCACCAAAGCTTAAGGAAGAGCATTTTCACACCAGCAGTGAATGGAAATGAGGTAGAAAATTTAGTTGAAGATCGTTCAAAAGACATTGATTGTAAGGAACTATTACTATCAGGAAAGGCCAATGAGGTGGCCGACACTCTAACTGTAAAAGAGAAATTATAGGCGCTCGTGCCATAGATATTTGTGGCAGTATATTTTTACATATATACAATTCTCTTCATTTCGTTCTTTTCTCTTCTTTTCATTGCATGTAAGCTGAGAAGAACAACCCTTGCAGAAGGGGAGGTATTGCCGAATGACTATCTATTTGTGTGATAGAAGCCTATTTTGATACCACATGTTGTTTAATTGCTTGTCAAGTACTAAAGGCTGGCCACCTTCTGTACTAACTATGCAATAGAACAAGTGTTCATGATCATAGTGATCTCTCAATAAATTCTTTTACTTCTATACGAAGGACCAAGCTTTCGAAGATGGAGGCAGCTGGAGATGAAGTGGTACCAAGTACAGTGGTATTCCGATTCTAACGCGTTCGTGATACTAAGGTTGACACGATTATTAAAAGGTTATAAAACTCTAGCGAGTAAAGGTATATCTAGAATAGTATTCTGTACGGAAGATAGTACCGACTACGAACTGGAAAAGAGTTGGTATTGAGAAGCAAAAACTATAACGCTATAAGCTATGATGAGAGTCTGTGCGATAGACTTGAAAGAATTTGGAATGATCACTTAACACGGATTGAGTTTTCGTACGACAATAAATCGTATGTCAGTATCGAGATGTCTCCTTATGAGATCCTTGAGGGAACACAATACCGATCTCCCTTATGTTAGGATGAAGTTGCAGAGACCAATAGTGGTCTAAAGGACCAGGGATATAATAGATCTAATCAGAGGACGGCTGGTAGTAGCCCAAGATGGACATAAAAAGTATGTTGATTTGACACGAAAAGACAAAGAGTAGAAAGTAGGGGACTTAGTGCAGTTATAGGTATTCCCTTGGAAAGGATGGATGAGGTTCAGAAAGAAAGGAAAGCTAAGCCCTCGAATTGTTGGACCCTTTGAGGTATTAAGACGTATTGGGAAGTTAGCATATGAGCTAGCCCTACCCCCGAACCAGTAGCATGTTCATAACATGTGCATGTATCAATGTTAAGGAATTGTAATTCGGATGCCAGACAAATAGGGGCGTATAAGCGCATAGACATGCAACCAGATGTAACCTATATGGAGCAACCAGAAAGGGTTATGGATCGAAAAGGAACAAGTGTTTAGGAGAAAGGTTATCAAACTGGTCAGAGTTTAATGGTAGAACCACAATGTGGAAAATTGACTTGAGAGTTAGAAAGTGCAATGCTAAGAAAGTATCCCTATTCATTTTCTATCTGATTCCGGGACGAAATCCTTTTAAGGAGGGGAGACTGTAATAATCCCAATTTTTGGAATTTTTGAAACACAGATGAATAGTAACGTTTGCTGATGATGCTGATTAAGGAAAATTATTAGACCACGCTATATAGGAGTACTGTTATGGAAATTCTAAGATCGTATTAGTATTCCATAAAGTAAATGAGTGTATGTAAAGGTCGTTAGAATTCGAATCCGGACACTTTGATTTTTCCCGAAAATCCACCAGATACCGAAAGAAATGAGTATAAGGTAACATGATTAAAAGGATTTAAATTCAAGGATTATAAGAGAGGATCATAAAAGGAATATAAAATATTGAGAAAGGTTTAGAGAAACCCAAGTAATAAGATCCCGGATATGATCCCTCAAACGATAAACGAGAACGAAAGTTAAGCGAACCGTATAATAGATAAGCGGTCATTAGCCAAGTAATTAGGGGTTAATCAAAGAGGTTAGTGGATGATGATGTCATCACACCACAAGTAGAAGACATGTGGCAAATGGATGACATAAGCAGGGTGATGTAAGCATGACTAGCAAGATATTTGTTTAGATTGAATTGTGGCCAAGTATTCTAACCTTAGTTAAAACAAGGTTAAAGATAACTAAGCTAACAAACACCACACAAAATCAAGGAAGCATTTTCACTCCCATTTCCTCTCTTTTTGCTTCGGCTTTTCATGGAAAAAGCAAGGAAGAGATTTTCAAAACCCTAACTCCACTCCATCAAAAATTAAGAGGTTAGTCTCTATAGCTCCTATATTTCAAAACTAAGAAGAGCAAGTAGTTTGAGTGCTTGAATCCAAGGTTTGCTAGCTCAAATAAATCATTTTAGTTTAGGGTGAATAGTAACTTTCAAGAACAAACTTTTGATTTTTGATTTTATTTGTAAGGTCAAGATAGCTTAAGCATTGATCAAGGCTTCCATGGGTATTCCAAGGATCTTTCATTGATTAAAAGCTTAAAGAAGGTATAAAAAACTTCAAACCCTAAGCTTTACTTTGAATGTTTAGGAGTGGTTTTGATGGTTATAGTATATGAGAATCATGGTGTTTGTGTGTTTCAAGTTTGGTTGGGTTTGTAGTGATTTGGATGATTGAATCTTGTTTATAGTTAATGAACCTTAGTATGGTTAGTAGCTTTTGTTTGTGATTGAATGAGTTGGATAAAACATGAATTAATGGACTGATGTAGTGAGGTTTGGATGGAGTTTGGTTGTAATGTTGGTTGTAAGTTGTTTTGTGATTGATTTGGAGTAGTATAAACTTGGGTAATCGCGTAAACATAGCAGTCGTAATGCCTGATTTACCTTAGACTGTTTTTGTTCTTAACTTCAGGACCCGTGAACTCACTTTAAGATTCTGACCATTGCCATGTTTAGATAGTTCATGTTACGAGCTTCGTTTTGATATGTGGTTCGCTTGAATCCGATGTACGGTTTAGGAGAAACGACTGTTTTAAGTAACGGCGTTTCGCGAACGAACCATTACCCCTCGTCTTACTTTGAAACCTTGGTTAAGGCCCTTAAATGACTAAATGGAGTATGAAACAATTATGTAAAGTGGATTAGGCAGTTGGTAGAGTACTCGCGAAAGAATCGCCTTAAAATTCTTAATGGTTATTTTATTAAAAATGGTGGAGCCGAGGGTACTCGAACGACTTATGTGATTCGTTAAGCGTAGGAGTGACCATAAGCGAACGTTAGGGTTCAATTGGTTAAAGTCTAGTTTCTTAAACGACTGTGGTTTAATTCCGAATTATGTTCTTGTTCATAGGTTATCGGACCCACTCTAAGCTTAAGTCTATCCAGGAACACTCAGGCAAGTTTTCTACCCGTTATACTGTTGTTGTGATGTATATATGTATATGCATTATCTTGTGATAAGTGCATGGTTATTATTAGCAAAGTCTTGCGATATATTGGAGCATGCTGATATGGTATATATGCATGTCTATTTCGTAATCTTGATATCTAATTGTTGATTCAAATGTTTATAAGTTGCATAATACCTATGCTAGAGATAAGCAGTAGTTGTGTATACCCTTAGTATAGGGGACCCAAAGGTGAACATTTTCTAAACCGGGAGTCGATGTTCCCAAGTATATTATATATATATTTATATATATATATAGTTTTCAAAACTATTAATCGAATAAGGTTTATTCGATAACTTTATTTTATTTAATGAATATAATTTTGAATATCCATTCGAGGACTTATGACTCCGTTTATTTTATTTAATAAATATTATTTTAAATATTCATTCGAGGACTTATGACTCCGCTTATTTTATTTAATGAATATTATTTTGAATATTCATTCGAGGAATTATGACTTCGCTTCTTTTATTAAATAATATTCTTTATTTTATTAAAGAATAATGTTTCGATAATCAAACCTATTTACGATTATTCAAATAAAGATTGTACTCTCGTATAAGTATATCTTTGGTTATTTATTATTCATTTCAAGTATGAGTTTTAAAACTTCTACTTCAATTATTTTTATAAAGATTATCCTTTATGGGAATATTATTTAAATAATAATATTCAGATAATTTCTAACATATCGAGACTGGTTTATTTTATTAAATCAGCATTACTTCAAATATTCGTAAAAATGTTTCTGAGTCTCCAAAATGATTTTAAAAGTTAGAGCGGATCCCAAAACTCGTTTTCAAATTTAAGATCTTCCTTTCGAAGGGGATTTAAATACTCGCTTAAAAATTGAGGGATCCGGCTCTGTGGTGTATTTTATATTCACAACGAGGTTGCTGTTTTGATAAAAGAATTTGATTACTTGCCCAACGTTCGGGAGGTAAGTCCATCTAATTGAGTCGGCATAAGCGACAGGCCGGGGTACGGTCTATCAAAGTGTAAGTGGCTGGGTGGCAGTCCATCAACGCGTAAGAGGCCGGGTGGCGGTCCAGCACAAGGTCCTAATGCGGCCAGGGTGATGACCGGTGGGGGATTCATCCATCTACTAGTAGAAAAGGTTACTTATTGGTATCTTTGCCTGATCAGCAAGATACCGGGTTTATGCCAAAATTCATTTCTTTCCAAATTCATTGGATATTGCAACTCTGTTCATACTTTACATGACAGAGGTATTCAGGAAATGTATGAGAGATATATATGGATATATATATCGTGACTTAATGAAGTATCTCGTAACTTCATTTCATTCAATAATATTTCAAAGATTGAATCTATTCAAGTCTTATCTTGTAGTCTCATCTGGGTGATGAACTTTTGAAACTAATTATAACTTGAACGGTGGTAGTTCAAGTATTATTCGGAAAAGATATAAGTATATTGGAGTATCTTCAAACTTCATCTTTTCAACTTATATCTAGTAAATGATTATCTTATGCATGACAAAGATTTTCAGAAAAACATTGAGACAAAGTTAGATATATGAGATCACCTTGCAACGATATTTTATACAGTTATAAACTGGAACTCTGTGTATATTATACATGTCAGAGGATTTCAAAGATTTGAAAAGTATATATGTATATGTATACTGAATATTTTGCGACTTCGTCGCGTTAAGATATCAACTTGGTTCATTTCTTCTTGACCAAGACTTTCATGAGTACTATGGAATGCTCATATATTGTTAATTATTATACATATTATTTCGGTGGGCTTGTTGCTCACCCTTGCTTTCTTCTTTCATCATACAACAACAGATAGACAAGTTGAACATGACCAAACTCCCAATTTGCGAGCGGATAGGAAACGTTCCGTAGTTTCCTGTAGGCGTTGATGCCGCTGTAGCTGAGGTAGGAATTACCAATAGGCTAGGCTTTCAACTTCTGATGTACCAGACTTATGTATCTATATGAATTGTAATAATGGCAAAGAAATGTAAATTTATTCAAAAACCCTTTTGAGGTGTAATGGCTTATAATTGTGGAATAAAATGACTTGTGTTATTTATGGTATTCATCTCTGAGACTATAACTTGTGGTGTGTGTGTGTATATTGTGGGGTCAAAGTACGCAGTAGTTGGTTGTTTATTAAGATTAAGTATTATTAAGGGAAATGGAACTCGTGACAACCCGGATCCCCGACCCCGGATTTGGGGGTGTTACATTATCCGTCGAGACTTTAATGTTATCGTCGACACTCCACATGAGTTATCCGTTGAGTCTCTAATGGATCATCCGTTGAAAGTGTCTTGAGTCATCCGTCGAAGCTTTGTAGTTTATCAATTGAAAGTATTTTCTTAGCAGTTGATACTATTTCACTTATGCAAAATTACAAGGTATCTAATATTTACAATTAGACAACCTATTTTGCATATCTTTCTAGTAGTCAACATGACTTAGAGTTTTTTACAACTTCTAAACTTCTAAGTTATCATAGTATACAGAAATGTGCTACAAAAACTTATTGAAATATAAGCTACTCTATCAACGGATGAACAAGTATGGTTATCCATTGATAGTTACAAAATCATGCAATTAAATCTACTAAGGTGTTTTGGTGAATTATCATCAAGCCTACAACATATTCCTAAAAATCTCCCCCAATTTATGTCTACAAGAATTATAGGCATAAATTTAGGAGGAATTGATGATAACAAAACACCTTACACAAAATAAACAATCAATATTAGATAAAAATGATAAGTGCTGCATTTCATTAAAAATTGCACAAAATAAAGTTAACAGAAATCTCACAAGACATTTTCAAGGTGCTCCTCTAGACTGAGCAAATTAATCATTTTTACTTGATTGTCTAGTCTTCTTTCCCAGTTTCTCATTATTTTCTTCTATTTGGTGTTGGAGTTATCTGTAGAACTCAGATTCGTCTTCATTATTGAGATCCAGCATCTCCTGCATTTCTTTGAGAGTATCATTGCTTGATATTTTCAGCTGGTCTTCAAGTCTAAAGAATCTTCTGGTATTTCTTTCATCCTTGAACTCCATCAACCAATATGGTCTCAAATACACTCTACTTCCAGTGTAAGGAATAGATAAGATTCTTGGTAGTGCATTTGGATCTCTCTAGCTTTGTCTTATTTGTTGAATTTTGTTGAGTACCTCTGTTTTGGCCACCTTGGTGAATCCAAAATCTTTCTTCATTGCGGAGAATACTTTCACCAAGACACCGTAGCCTTCATTGAGAATCCTAAGTAGAGGCCATGTGAATTCCTTTCCACCCCTGTACCTGAACACCAATCTTTCTGGGAGTCTGTTGTGGGCATTAATTTCTCTTACTTCATTTAGCTCATCCATGTAAAGGTTGATATCTGAGAATTCTTTTATGCCACTGTAAATAGTTGATTTCCTTTGTTGACTGTTAGCTTGGGTTTGGATAAGGCTTTAAATTGGGATAAGACAGGCTTGACTTGCTTTCTTGCTGATTTCTTCTTCCTTTTTTATTTTGTTGGAATTAGAATATTTAGCTCAGGAATAGGTAATCCATCCCAGTCTATTGCTTCATCCTTGGGAATGATTGGCTCACCATGAAATTTTACACCAGAATGGACCTTGAATTCAACTTGCTCCACTGTGGGCATAGTTGTTTAACTTGTAGTGTTAGACTGGATTGATTTAGCTTCCTCTTCTTCATCTTCAACAATCTTCCTTTTTGCTCTAACATTCCAATACCCTTTTCCTGACTTCCTTAGTTCTTGCTTATCTTTAGATGAGGTTTTCTCAGTTTCAGTTGGAGCAGCAGGCATTTCCAATTTTCTTTTCACTCCTTTAGTGGCCTGTTTCTTCCTTCTTTTCTGAGCTCCAAGTCTTCTATTTTCCTCATATTTAGCTTTTCCAAACTGAGGGTGCCTAGTCATCACACAAATCATCTTGCCATATCTGTAGATTCTTGCAATTCTTGTTCTTAGCATGGCATCTTTAGTGGTTTTGAAGCTTTTAATTGATATACCCAACAACTTATCTTTATCTGGCCTAGGAGGAGAAAAGTCAACCAACATTGGGTGCTTTGTTGATATTATGACACTTGATTATTTAGGCTTTAGCACTACAAAGTTTTTGAACTCATTCTTCATTGAGGTTTCACCTTTAGCTCATTTTCCCAGTTATATTTCTTCTAGGGTAATTGGCTTCCACTGTGTGAAGTGTTTCACAGATTTGACTTGAGTTGTAGTTAAGCCAAAAACCTCTGAAATTCTTTGATCTATATTTTATCTTTGTTCTTTCAGCTTTAGTTCAGCTGTTGCTAGGTTCATCAAATCAATGTTGTCTAACATTGGTGGCTTTATGAAGATAATAGCTGGAACTATTACCTTACTGACTTGTGCATGCACATTTTTCTCCCCCTTTTTGTTATCATCAAATAAGGCATGATTGGAAGTTTGAGCAGCCACCAGTTGTTGAAGAAGATGTGTCTGAGTTACTTGATTAACAAGTATCTTGGTAATTGAATTCTCCATATTTGTTAGTCTTGAATCAAATGTCTCGACCTTTCTATTTAAGTCAGTTTCCTTCCTGAGTTTCTGGTGAATGTCTCTCATTGTTGACTCGGGAGATTTGTACTCCATTCTTTCATTGAGGTCCTTTTTAACTTTATCAATAGTGTTCTTGATTTTATCCACATCTTGATTTTGTTTGAGAGTCTAAATTTTGTGCAGTTGCAGAGATTCAAGATGAGCTTGTAGAAGAATTTTGGTACTTGCATTGGTGGTGGCTTGAATGGCTGTTTGAGTTTGATGAATGAGTTTCATCAGTGTGGATTTGAAGTGATGATAACTACAATCTTTGGTGAACATCCAGGCTGGAGTGTCTGTAGATGAGCTAGGTTCTGCATCTCCCTCTATGTTCATGCCAGTTTTATCAGCATCTTTTCCATGAGAATCATCCCCAAAAAAACCACCAGATTCACACTCAAAATCATCACCAACTGTAGGTGGAAGAGAGTTGATTGCATCATTTTCCCTTAGCATAGAGGTTGTAGTGTGTACCAAATTTAGAGTCCTCTATGTATCCTCATTTCCCTTTTTAGCTAAGATTTGATATGCTGGAACAGGGTGAGTAAATGCCTCAGCTTCAAAAGAGATGGAATCTATAACAGCTTGATATTCTTTCTAAATTAGCTTCTCTTTGTCTGCCTCATTGACATCCCTTAACTCACTTACAATGGGTTCCTCACATTGTTCTTCTGTACCTATTTTTCTCTCATGTTCTCTCTCTTTTCACATCAAGGGCTCCCCTTGGCTTCCCACCCTCACACCCTCACCTTCACCATCTAAGGTGGGACTCATCTCACTCACTTTTACCATGCTGGAAGAAATAGCATGTGGAGGTTCACTCTTTTCCTCTCCTTTTGCCTGAGAGCAACTCAGCCTCTCACTCAAATCACTCCCTTCCCTCAATCCTAGAGGTGATTGTACAACTACTAAGTCGTCTACACTTGTCATAATTTTGGAAATATTAAGTTATGTAGAGACTTTCAACGGATGAGAAATATCCATCGAAAAGGCAGTTGTGAGTGTCTACGGATAATTGCTGTTAAGCTTATCCGTCGAGAGACAATCACTTATCGATGGATGAGGAATATCCGTTGAAGAGGTAGATATGAAAGAGTTAGGAGTTGAAACTACAGTTGAGTCTATGGTAATTGATTTGAAAATTGTATGCACAGACTTATCAGCAGTTTCAGAAGGAAAGGGCAAGTGAGCCAACAAATCATCAATAAGATGATGCTCACTTGCTTTAGATTTTGGCTCCTCCATGAATTTCAAAGATGGAGAATCAGGAATTGATGTGTTGATTATATCCACATCCAGTGAATTTGTGGGAGAATTGTGTGTGTGAGGTGTTTCAATTTTGAGAGAATTTGGTTGTGACTCCATATTTATTGGAGCCACATCTTTGAGATTGTGCATGAACTGAGTCTTTGACTGCAGTTGGCACAGCGTGTGTACGCCGTGACTCCCCCAATGGTTTCAACTTCTTCTTTCTGATATAGTTTTGAGTTTGGTCTGTGGTGTCCCTACCCCTTTTGTTCTGTGCTCTTGGAGAAGAGTTATTTTCAATAGTTGCATCCTTTTGGGAGGATGCAACTAGCAATGTGATAATATTCTTGTTAAGTACCACATCCTATTAGGAGACTATGGTGTGGCTAGGCTGGGATATACTAGCCTCTTTCACCTTATCCTTAGGGCTTCTTTGATGTTCACATTGTCCCTCACCTTTCTCACTACCCTTAACACTCCCCTCATGTGTTGTGGTAGTTTTTAAAACTAGGTTCTTTTAAGAGAAACTAGAGTGTGATTTCTTTGATTTGGATTTTTAAGTTTTAGGTTTTGTGGCTTGGGTAGGCATCTGTTTGGTCACAGTCACATATGCCATAGCCATAGTAGGAGTCAAAGAAATTTGAGGTTGGGAATGAGTTGAGTTAGAAACATTTATCTCACTTACCTGAGGTGCCTCCATGATTGGCAAGTAGTTGAGAGGCACATCACTGTGGAGGTTGTTCATGTTCAAGTCAGCAAGTCCCTTCTTTTCTTAGACCCAACAAGCAAGCTTATTATTTAGGTTCTCAATCAAGAGGTCTTTAGAAACATAATTTGTTAGCATCATGAGAGACCTAGCATAATATATATTTTTGGAACTTTTCTTGATATCTCCTAACTTATACCCTAATTCTACCATGACATTATTACTGAAATTAAAATATTTCATTTAGAAGCATATAAAGCATGTGTTGAAGTAATTGCATCAAAATTACTAATTTTACCAGAAAACACTTTTACGAATGAGTCACAGACAAAACTCTATTCTTTTCTAAGGCCCATTCTCCTGATTCCACCTAAATTGGTAGAATCAAGAGCGTAGCCCATAGACTTAAGCATGATGCTCACATCTGTATCTGTGTGTGGAATATAAGTGTTATTTTTAGGCAAATAAAGACAAGCTTGAATTTCATCACAGTTGATATAGAAGTCATTACCTTTAAGAGAGAAGGTAATAGTCTTGTCTTTGAAATTGAACACGGCTGTAGTCCAGATTTGCTCCACAACTTCATAGTAAATCACTTGAGACTCGAGCATGGCATAATTCAATTTGTAGTTGCGAATGAAGTCCATCATCTTATGAAAGTCCTTAGTAGCAACGCTCTTATCCACTAAAGCTACAAGTTGTTCTTTTCATATACAACCCAGATTGAGACATAATCTTGACTACTGGTGCCATTTGTGATTGGTAAGTAGTTACAGAGAAAAAGGGTTTTGGAGATGAAGAAAGTAAAATTGCTTTGAAAATGAAAAGAAATATAAAAAGTGAAATGAAGAGTCGAAAGGGGTTTTTATACGTTCTCGAAAATAGATAAATAAAAATTACAAATTACAATAAAGTATCCAATGAGAATTGCTAAAAATAGTCGTTTACAAATGAAATAAACTATAGAAATTCTAAAGATTATCCATCGACATATACATACATATTGTAAGTAAGTTCGACGGATAAGGTATAGAATTAGCAGCTATAATTAAAGAAAATTAACAGATATAGAATGTACCATTATCCGTCGAGGGATAGAGTACCCAGAAATATATATAACTTTTAACGGATGCTGAAATTCAACGGATATTCATTCTCAACATATAATGAACATCCGTCGAGAGATTAATTTTGACTTAGCCAAAATTTCATCTTTTCAGGAAAAATTAAATTAATTTTTGGTTGCATTACAAATTTCTTAGACATCAAAATAACTTAAGAATAATTAAGCATACCTAACTCATTACAAACCTAGAGAAAGCTAACTCATCAAGCGGCTTGGAAAAGATGTCTGCAAGTTGCTGCTCACTTATAACAAAGTGAAGTTCCAAAATATCATTCATGACATGTTCTCGAATAAAATGGCACATGATTTTTAATAATGGCAATGTCACTTGTGTTTTCACAGAACATTGGAATTTTGTCCATATATACATAATCTAATAGCTGATTTTTCATCCCTAAAATCTGTGCACAACAGCTACCAGCAGGAATATATTCAGCCTCAGCTGTGGAAGTAGAAACTGAGTTTTGTTTCTTACTAAACCAGGACACTAGCTTGTTTCCTAGAAACTGACAGGTTTTTGTTGTACTTTTTCTATCTATTTACAACCTGAATAATCTGAATATGAATAACCAATTAGATCAAAACCAGAATCTATAGGATACCAATTGCCAAGTTTTGGTGTTCTTTTGAGATATCTGAAAATTCTCTTAATAGCTACTAAATGAGATTCTCTAGGATCACCCTGAAATCTGGCACAGACACAAGTAGCAAACACTATATCTGGCCTACTTGCTGTTAAATATAAAGTGAACCTACCATGCCTCTATAATTTGAAACATCACAGACTTTTCAGTTGTGTTTATTTCAAGTTTAGTGGCAGTGACCATAGGAGTTTTTGCAGATGTGCAATCCATTAAGTCAAACTTCTTTAAAAGATCATGAATGTATTTGATTTGACTAATGAATATTCCATCACTAACTTGCTTAACTTGGAGACCAAGAAAGTAAGTTAGTTCTCCCATTATGCTCATTTCATATTTACTTTGCATTAATTTGGCAAACTTTTTGCAAAGTTTTTCATCTGTAGAGCCAAATATAATATCATCTACATAAATTTGAACAAGTATACTAGAGCCATTAACATTTCTAAAGAAAAGAGTTTTGTCAACAATACCTCTTGTCAAATGATTTTAAAAAAGGAATTTTGACAGAGTATCATACAAGGCTCTAGGTGCTTGCTTCAATCCATAAAGTGCTTTCAAAAGATAGTAGACATATTCTAATAAGTTGCGGTCTTCAAAACCAGGAGGCTGACTGACATAGACTTCCTCCTCCAAATCTCTATTAGGAAGGTACTTTTTACATCCATTTCATAGACTTTGAAATTGGCATAGTTGCATAGGCTAGGAAATTATTGATAGCTTCAAGTCTTGCAACAGGAGCAAAGGTTTCATAAAAATATATCCCTTCATGTTGACAATAGCCTTTACCAACCAATATTACTTTATTCCTTATGACTATGCCATTCTCATCCATCTTGTTTCCGAATACCCATTTGGTGTCAATAGAATTCTTTCCTTTGGGTTTGGGTACCAACTTCCATACTCTATTCCTTTCAAATTGGTTTATCTCTTCTTGCATAGCTAAAACCCAATCAGGACCTAATAGGACTTCTTTTACCTTCTTTGGCTCATCCTGTGACAGGAAGCTGGTATATAGACATTTATCTTGAGTGGCTTTCCTTGTTTGCACTTTGAAGATGTATCACCAATAATTAGTTCAAATGGGTAATCTTTAGTCGGTTTCCTTTGTTGTGGTAGATTAGATTTAGATAAAGAGGCCTCATTGTTGTCTTGATGTGTGACTGAGTTTTGATTTGAAGAAACTCCCCCTGAGTTTATGGATATTTGATTTGAGGTTGGGGTTCTTTCAGTGTTTGATCTAAAAGGGCCTTCAACTCTTATTGATGGTTCAACGGATGTTGAGTTTTGCCTTTCGACGGATGATGCAGTTTGTCTGTCAATGGATGATGCACCATGTCTTTCGACAGGTGTAGAATTATGTGCTTCATTTGTTATTGATTTTTCTACATATTTCTTAGAAATTATTTTTTGATCACTTTCATCACAGTTTATCTCAACATTATCAAATTTGAGGTTTTCATGGAAACCTTCATCTTGTAGTCCTTCAAACTTCTAATTATCAAACACAACACGTATATATTCCATAACAATATTGGTTCTTAGATTGTAGAATCTATATGCTTTTCCAACAGCATATCCAACAAAGATAACTTCATCAGCTTTGGCATCAAATTTTCCATGTTGCTCAGTTTGATTCCTTAGAATGTAGCATTTGCATCCAAAAACATAAAGAAATTTCAGTGTTGGTTTCATGTTCTTGAACAATTGATAAGGAGTCATGCATTTTACTTGATTAACCAAAGAAATATTGTGAGTGTAGCATACAGTTTTTTACAGCTTCAGCCAAAAATAAGTTGGTAAGTTTGATTCTTCTAGCATAGTCCTTGCAGCTTCAAGTAGAGATCTATTATTTCCTTCCACTACTCTATTTTGTTGTGGAGTCCTTGTTGCTTAAAACTCATGCATGATCCCATTTTCTTCAGAAAATAACCTCATTGTAGAGTTTTTGAACTCAGTTCCATTGTCACTCCTAATTCTTCTAACCTTGAGATCTGGATGATTGTTGACTTGCCTTATATGATTGATAATGATTTCACTAGCTTCATTTTTAGATTTAAGATAATATGTCCATGAGAACTTTGAGAAATCATCCACAATCACTAGACAATATCTTTTCTTTGAGATTGACAACACATTGACTGGTCCAAACAAATCCATGTGCAATAGTTGCAGTGGTTCTTGAATTGGAGATTTAAGCTTCTTTTTGAATGATTTCTTGATTTGTTTTCCCCTTTTAACAGGCATCACACAATCCATCTTTTGAGAACTCAACTTGAGGAATGCTTCTTACTAGGTCTTTCCTAACTAATTCATTCATAGTCTTGAAGTTCAAATGATACAGCTATTTGTACCATAGCCAACTTTCATCTTGACTTGCTTTGCTGAAAAGACAAGCGATAGAATATGTGTTTGATGAGTTGAAGTCAACTAAATACACATCCCCTTTTCTCACTCCAGTGAAAACCACTTTGTTGTTTTTCTTGTTTGTAACAACACAGGCTTCAGAATTGAAGGTTACAAAGTTGCCTTATTCACATAGCCGGTTGACACTCAAAAGATTGTGTTTGAGTCCATCCACTAGAGCAACTTCTTCAATGATGACATTCTCCTTATAAATCAAGCCATATCCCACAGTATACCCTTTGTTGTCATCTCCAAAAGTGTTACTTTGGTTAGCTCTCTGCTTGAACTTAGTGAGCAGGGTAGAGTCTCCAGTCATGTGCCTTGAGCATCTACTGTCTAGATATCATAGACTCTTTCTGTTTCCCTACACACAACAAAATCAAATCAAGTTAATTTTGGTACCCAAATTTCCTTGGGTCCAGTTTTTTTAGCCTTCTTTTTAGGTTTCTTGGGCTTTTCCTCAATTGACTTAGGTGATTGAGATTCAACCTTGGTCATTAGAGTAGGGATTTGAAAACCATTAACAATTGCAGAATTATCAAGCACAGTTGGTTAACATGAAATGGCATAGTATGTGTAAACATGTTATTCCACTAAGGCTTGTTAAATGACATTTGAGGCATATTAAATGCGGCATAGTAAGGATTTTATGCAAATGGCATATTAGCAAATTGTGCATTCAAATTTTGTGCAGGCATGACATTCATTGGCAATGTGGCCATTTTAAGAAATGACGGAGGTGCAGACATGGGTGCATGCATAGCAGACTTGCAATTAACAAACAAATGATTAACACTATCACACTCAACACAAATTTTTCTAGGTGCATATTTATCATATGTGTAGTTGTTATGTTTTTTAATTCCCACTTTCCCATTCCTGTTATTTTTCTTTTTAGAGTCTGCTTTGACCTCAATTTTCTCCAATCTGTCATTTAATTGCTTCATTAACAGATGCCCCACATTCACTCTCTTGTTCTCTTTGACTTGACTTGATTCTCCTGTAACAAAGCTCTTAGAAACTGGTCCACATTTCTCATTTAGTTTAGCTAGCTTGTCTTTGCTAATTGGCTTATGTTCTGTCAACGGATGAGCATCTTTATTTTTAACGGATAAAACCCGTTTCGCTTTCGACGGATAAACTTCATCATCCGTTGATTCCACATCCGTTGATAATCCTTCTATCCACACAAGATCCAGCTTCTCCTTATTCTTTTTCCAGGCTTCTTCACAAAATGATTCTATTCCTTGAACCTTAGCAATTTGGGCACTTACATTTCTTGATGACTTCCAAGCCTTGATTACCTCTTTCTCTCGTTCAATCTGCTTTCTTCCAAATTAAGTTTCTAACACATCATTACTCTCACTTAAAAATAAATTATTATCTTTAATTCTTGTTTTTTTCTTTAGTGAGTGATTTAAGTGTGACACGCAAGTTGTAATATCCCGTATTTTTAGAATTATTATAAATATTATTTGAATATATATGTGCTTTTATGATTTATAAGGGATAAAATAGTGGATATTTTATTTATGTTTGACGAGTTGGTGATATTAAATGGTAATGTGCTAATTGTTAAGTGTTATATCGATCCTTGTTAATTTCTAAAAATATTTACTTAAATGTATTATTTTCAAAAGTTATTTGAAAGACGATCTTATTGATATCGGTAAATTGAAATTATTTTGTAATATCCGGTAAATATTGTGAAATTATTTTAACAATAAACAATTATTATGTGATTATTATGGGAGTTTTGGTGAATTATCTGATGATTGATATTTATATTTGGGTGTTTATATGTGATATAGTGTAAGTTTTTATTTTTAATATGTCCAGAATAAAGTATAGATAATTATGGTATTTTTATGGTAATTTTTGGATCGTTATATGATTTTATAATGATTTACAGATTTAATAATTATTTCCGGTATAATTATAAACTATTTTATAAAACCGGGAATCGTCCAACCTCAACCGTTTTTACGTTTTTACAACCCGAAACTCTTCCGAAAACTCCTTCCTAACCTAATCTGGTAATTCCGGATATTTTCCGTGTTTTAACTTTTTCGATCCGGATTACGGTTTGACCCGTACGTGTCCCGGCGTACAATTTTTGATACAACAATCATTTCGGTATATCAATAAGACCCGTATTCTCGAGAGACGAGATATTTTTACATTATTTTCTCATATGGTGTTTTATAAGAAGCTCGGTTTTGATAATTATCCAAATCTGGTATTAAATTGTATCGTTTTTATAGTTACTTAGCGGCTAAGTAATCTATTTTCGGATCGTTTTGCAGTTACTTAGCGGCTAAACAACTAATTTATCGATCCAATATGATCTAAAACGAACCAATATTCCATAAATATATATAGCCCTTTTATTATTTCATTTTATTCGTATAATCATAATCAGTCAGTAAAATTTCAGAATTATCGAGAGAAACTGATGAGTGTTCTTCGCGTTCTTCATAATCAAACCAAGATTTGGAGGTGTTACCGAAGTCGGATTTCGACGTACAAGTAGTCAAATCGAAGCTCTCGACGCGTAGAATCCATTTTAATCATCCATATCATCCCAGATTTCATCGGTATGTTTCTATGATTTTTAAAAAAATTTGAATTATTTAATAAAAATATGAATTTTCATAAATGATTTGGTTTGTCTGATTTGATGATTGTATGTTGTAGAGTATCTCCTGCCATTCAATTTCATATATCATATGTTGAATTTTGAGTTCCATAACATGCTCAAAAGGCTGTTTGATTTTCAGATTAAGTTCTTGAATGTTCTCCGTGTTCTTGAGAATCAAACTAAAATTTGTAGGCGTTATCAGACTCCATTTTAAACGCTCTTGTAACCAAATCGAAGCTCTCATTGCCACCCTTCGAAAACACTCATCAGATTTAGTGCAGAACCAACTTCAAAATTCGAGTTACTTTTCATAATTCGAATTAATTCTTTCATTTTCCCGAAAATCTAAGACTTTATGATTCCTGTGTTTTGATGATACCATGTTATAGATAATGTTTTTCTGATCGATTTGGTATATTATATGTCGAATTCTGAGTTCAATATAATATAAAAACGAATGTTTGATTCTCTTGAGTGTTCCGAATTCCGAAAATTTATTTATTTTTATTTCCGAAAATTATTTTTAATTCTAAAATAAATTTTAATTAATTAATTTTAGTTTTAAATTAATTATTTAATTAGTCAATTAGTTTAAATATTAATTGATTGATTGATTGATTTAATTAGTTATTAAATAATTTTAATTGATTATCTAATTAGATTTAATTAATTATTTTGATTTAAAAATTCCGAAAAATAGTTCGAGATTTAAAATATTATTTTAAAGTTATTTTCAAAGCTCGATAATTATTATTAAATTATTTTAAAGTCAGATTCGGGTGTTCGAGGCCTATTATTTAATTATAAAACGATTCGGAGACCCGTTTTAATTCCGAAAAATGTTCAAAAATTCATATTAAATAAACTGTTCGTCCATTTAGTACGAAACGAACGCATATACACTCGGAAAAATATTCTGCTTTTAATAAAAATGCTTTTAAGACCAAATTTCTTTTGTATAACAAGGTTGTTTGATTTGCAAGTCATTTTGAGACGATTATTGATAGATAAATCATATTTTTGACCCGATTTCAGTTTTAAACGTATTGAGTCGAACCTTTTGGCAAACCGAGTCATATGTTATGAATTATGTGATACGTGGATTATGTTTTTATATGTTATATAAATTACATGCGTACATGAGTCAAGAGTTTTGTGTTACTATTTTCTTTCTGTGTGGGTTATCGTATGGGTAGACGATAGGATTTTAACGAGCAGTTCATCGAGTAATTATCGTTTAGACGATTAAAGTTGTATCTTTTAATTATAGATACGAGTCTTTCAAGACGATCAGGACCAGATGAAGTGGATAAAGGCTAGAGTTGATTAGTATGGAATATTAGGTTGCAGCACTACATGGGCAGCAGGCCAAAGTATTAGTTGAATAAAGGCGGTGATGTTTTGAGACAAAATGTCAGAATAGATGCGTCTTTTCGAGTGTGATTAACTGCTAAAAACCCAAAGGCAAGTATCCCTATCATCACTTATTGTTCAAGTGATATTTATTTTGAATCTTATTATACAAGTATTGATTTCCCTATTCTCAGTTCATAATAGATAAATGTTTTACATATCGCTGAAATAAATGATTCTGTTTATGCAAGTACTCTCTGCTATTCTATGTTCAGAATAGTTAAGTGTTTTTTCTTATCAAATTACTATATTTATAACTATTTTGGATTTTGAAAAAAAAATGACGTTGTTTTGGGTTTTCTGCCCAAGTAAATGGGCGAATAAAATTTATAAGGGTGTCGAGTATTATGACCCCTCTCAATAAAACGTTTTAAGATTGGATGATCACAAATTGCGTAAGAGGTCGTGGCGGCGGTCCAGCGAAGATTTAGGTATTATACAGGATATAATACCTTTAGGTCGATATGTGCCTTGGGTGCCCCATTTGTTTAGTTGGATATGCTTTGGCATACCGGTATTTTTCCACGGCTGATCACCGGCGGCAACACACCATTGTTCGAGAATTTCAATCTAAATTATTATATTGCTTTTGATAATCACAGAATAAATGATTTATTCAAGACACAAATTAAGTAAACACAAGTGATCTTTCCACCATATATATATATGAATGAGAACTCTGTGATGCAAGAATGCACACAGCTGCTTACAAGTGTTTACAAAAGAAGAACAGAGAAATTCCTAACAGATGTAGCTTTTTCTATTTCTCAGTTCAATCGATAATAATTCTACTTGCTACTCTTGGTTTATATATTACCAAGTTACACATGAAAAAGACAAACAGATAAAATATAATCCAAGTCTATTCACATGTTGCTTCATCTCTTTATCCAGCATCTTTGTATTTCTTCAAGTAAGCATGGAAATGGAAATGCTACTATGTTCTCTCAAACCTGTAAATAGGCTGCCATATTCTTTTTGTATACAATTAACCCATGTGACTGTCAAGCTTACAAAATATTCCTAATATTAAGAATCTGAATGTACATAGGGTTGGCCATCTTTATGAACATCATCATTTTCTTTTTCCAAGTGTGTAGTTGACCTTGTCAAAGATAGGTATCTTGATATTGCTTAATTTCTGAGCACTCATTCTTCCAAGATCTTTATCCATTTTCTTTCAGATTTTACTCTGATACCACTTGTTAGATATTAAATGCAAAGAAATGTAACACGGGGGGGGGGGGGGTAGATGTGTTTTTTAGATTTTTATGCTTTTTTGTATTTTATCAAAATTGTAGAGATATAATGTAAGCAGCAAACACACAAAACACAATATATCAAAAACTCACTTAATTATATTAATTAAGTTTGTCTTCCTACAAATCTGTGTTCATAGAAAATAAGAACTCAGCTACTATCTTGAGAGAATACAAGATTTTTCTCGATCTATTTGTTACCACTAAACTAAGGACCGTGCATGCTTTATAGACTAGCAACATGGGTTTACAAAACTTGCACTAAAACGTACTAAACCAATTTCTTAAGTAGTCTTGTCTATTTCCTTTTCTGGTGTTGGCAGATCTGTGCAAAATCTTGCAGGTCTGTGACCATCCTTTGTCAGTAAATCTTGGCCCTTGATCTTGTATTCTTCAAGCTACTTTTGTAGTCTTTCCAATTCAGTGAATGAATTGTTTGTTGACTGATAATCTTGAATCTTGAACTTGTCTGTATTCTAAATTTGAGATAGTATGTTGAGATCTCTTTTTGTTCTGTAGAGATGACATATCGATAAGTATAATGACTTATCGATATCTTGAGTTCTCTACAGGCATATTTGACTTGTCAAGGTCTCTAGTTCTCTACATACAGAATAACTTGTCGACGTCTCCAGTTCTCTACATGGGCTTTTGACTTGTCGACATCTTGAGTTTTCTACATGAAGAATTCGACTTATCGATATCTCTGAGATCTCTGGATTCAGAAATGACCTGTCAATATCTCTGAGATCTCTACATACACATTTTGACTTGTCGATATCTCTGAGATCTCTATATACAGAATTGACTTGTCAATATCTTTAAGATCTCTATATTCAGAAATGACATGTCGATATCTCTTGGGACTTCTCTACAAGTCATTTTGGACTTCTCAACATACTTCTCGATATCTCTTGATATGTGATTTGTCGATATCTTGACTTAAAACATTTTTTCTAGAACAACATCATTCAACTCCGAGCTGCTACACTTTTCTCTGAGGCATAATCAAGATTTGATCTTCTTCCAGAGTTTATTCCTTAGCTTGAAAATTGTTTGCAGAAAAATTCCCCAGTCTAATCTACTAAACATTTTTATAGACTCAAGGAATACAATTACCGAATACAAATATTGATTATCATACAACTTAATCTTAGGGATGTCAATATGACTTAGTCTTGTTATATACAGGCATGTCTTACACAACAAAAAGTATATTGTAAAAAGTATACTAAAATAAAATAATTATAAAATTAAGATTCATAGTAAGGTACTTCTATTTTATAATTTAATATTATAGTTCTGTTTTTAGCTTTTTTCTAATACTTATTGTTTAACGTGATCATAAACAAGCAGTTAAACGTAGTTCAATCAGAAGCTTATCAACCTTTTCTTGATTTTATGAGTGTAGACCTTGAAGGTTCTTGATAGATAGAGCAGTGATCTTGAGCTGTGTCTTGATATCAGAATTTATCACATGCTCATCAGCTTTAGCAATGTGCTCTGTCAGAACTTTAGAGCTTGGAATGAAATCAGTTTCATTCTACTTCTTGGTCCACTCTACTCCTCTATGAGTTTCATGCCAAGGAACATGTGCAGCTTGCTCAACAAACTTCTTGACCAATGCTTCCTTTCCAAGTACAGGAACTGGAGTATGTACTGGAACACTGTCTCCAGAGCTTGATGAAGACTCATTATCCTCTGATAACACAACAATATGTAAGGCTATAGGAGTTTCTGATTCAATTTCATCTAAATTCTGATCTTCAGGTTCTTGATCCAGAATTGGTGTAGATGGTATCTCAGCATTAGCATTTAAAATTGGAGAAAGAGTTGGAGATGTCTGAGCTGCTGTTGGAGCTTCCAAATACAGAATAGTAGGAGTGTGCAGCCTGTTGATGTCAATTCCAGGACTTAAGCCTAAATCTTCAACTGTAACATCTTCATGAAGAGGAGAGACTGGAGGTGTAACCACTGTATCAGGAACATTGTCTTGGTCTTTAGCTGGAGGTGGTAAAGTTTCAATGATAATTGGCTCTTTTGAGATCAGAGATTCCTGATCTCCTTCCTCAGCTTCTTCAATATCTTCTGATGGAGGCTTAGCATTATACCTCTTTGCCCTCATTTTCTTCAATCTCCTTGCCAATGAAGGAGTTGCTTTAGCAGCATCAGAACTTACAGTTCTCTTTCTTTTCAAGGAATCTGAATCTTGAGCTGCAGTTTCTTTCTGAGAAGTGACATTCTCAGCTTCAAAGAATATTAGAGAGAGAGAGAGAATAAGAGATATTAAGAATAGAAAAGTAGGTAAAAGATTAGAAAATCTTTTAACTCCCATATATATACTCTCTCCACTTAACAGTCCTTTTTAGAAGTAAAACAGACATTTGTACACCTGTCAGCCAATAAGTAGTTAAAGCACAGTTAGTGGGCACGAGAAATAAGCAATAATTAACGTGCACATGCAGTTTTTCAAGACAAACACGTTTACCACTAACCAAATGATTATGACTGTTTTTATCTCACCTAATTATAATCAAATTAAATATGACTGTTTCAGTATTTACCACAAATAAGTCAAGTAAAGAATAATGCCATGTAAGCATCAGAGTTTCCATCAGAATTTAATATCAGAACTTGACTATTATCAGATTTTAACAGTCATCAGAATATGCCTTATCAACTCAAAAAGTGAATGTTTGTATCTGTGCTTCTTCATACAAATACAGACTTGATCCTTCAGAGTTTAATCATCAGAACTTCCATCAGAACTTGTCCTCAGAATTTATGCAAATGACACTTAACTGTTTATCTGAAACAACTTGATCACCACAGTAATTTTCATTATTCATATGGAGTGAGAGTGTGTGCATTTATCAAAATATCAGATAAAGATTAAAGTCTGATAAACTTTAGTACATCTTAGAAATAAGGCATAACTAAGAAAAGTGCTTAAAATCTATCATTAATAATGAAGTCTACTATAGGATAAATTTGTGCATGAGTCCACCTCAATTGTTTGTTCTCATTTTATGCATCTTTTAGAAATTTTTTTCACAGTGGCTTCTCAGTGTAAATGAGTCACAACTGCTATCAGAATTTATGCTATTATCAGAGTATTTCTTCAGTAATCAGAGAATGTGAAAAGTCACCAAGAAAAATTTATTTGCTTTTCTAATGCATATTACTTAATACCATCAATGCACTTGGGTCTTCCCTTCCATATATTTACTCTAGATCTCAAAGGAGTACCTGACTTTAATTTTCTTTTATTTTCTTTTGATAAGTGAGCCTTATCAACATTTAGTTCATCCTTAAGATTTACTGACATCAGAATTTGACAGATAAGAAACAAGAATCTAGTTTGTGACTTAGTAATAAGATCATAAAGTAAATTTGACTAAGCTCAAAATCAGAATTTTCTTGTGTTAATGAATTTCCACATAAACAACTAATTCAAATATGGGATTTCTAGTATGTTAAAGACTACGAGGTCAGCATCTAGCACAATAATCCTCATTGGATTGAATAGTCACAAAACATTCAAATCACTATCAGAGTATATAGATCCACATTAGATAATAATCAGCATTTAATGTATTTCAATTTAAGTACAGATTACATGAAGATAAGACAATCTGTAAACATTGATCATAAAGTCTGATACATGAGAACAAAAACTAAGCAGATTTAGAGAAAGAACCTGAAACCATTCCAAGTTTATTTACCAGTCTTGTAAAAGTAGCTTCACATAGTGGTTTTTTGAAGATATCTGCTAGTTGTTGATCTGTTGGAACAAAATGAAATTCCACTGTACCTTCCATCACATGTTCCCTTATGAAATGGTACCTAATGCTGATGTGCTTTGTCATTGAGTGTTGAACTGGATTACCTGTCATAGCAATAGCACTTTGATTATCACAGTAAATAGGTATTTTAGAGAATTCTAACCCATAATCCAGTAACTGATTCTTCATCCAAAGAATCTGTGCACAACAGCTTCCTGCAGCAATATATTCTGCTTCTGCAGTTGATGTGGAAATTGATTTATGTTTCTTGCTAAACCAAGAAACCAATTTGGCCTCCAAGAAATTGGCAGCTTCCACTTGTATTTTTCCTATATATTTTGCATCCTACAAAATCTGCATCTGAGTAACCTATTAGCTTAAAATCTGATTCTCTAGGATACCACAATCCTAGATCAGCTGTACCCTTGAGGTACTTGAAAATTCTTTTCACAACTATTAGATGAGGTTCTCTTGGATCAGCCTGAAATCTTGCACAAAGACAGGTAGCATACATGATATCAGGTCTACTTGTAGTTAAATAAAGTAAAGATCCAATCATACCTCTGTAGTTAGTAATATCTACTGATGAACCAGTATCTTTATCTAACTTGGTTGCAGTGGCCATGGGAGTGGATGCAGTTGAACAGTCTTGCATTCCAAATTTCTTGAGTAAGTTTCTGGTGTACTTGGATTGACAGATAAAAGTACCTTCTTCATTTTGCTTGACTTGAAGTCCCAGAAAATAACTAAGTTCTCCCATCATACTCATTTGATATCTTGACTGCATTAGCTTTGCAAACCTTTCACAGAGTTTGGCATTTATAGAACCAAAAGTAAGTCCTTTCCATGGTTGAGGTAGAATAGTGTTTTATCAATTGTGCCTCTGTGAAATCCACTTTCTATAAGGAATTGAGCTAAAGTCTCATACCATGCTCTAGGAGCTTGCTTAAGGCCATAAAGTGCTTTGTCAAGCCTGTAGACATGATTTGGAAATTTTGAATCTACAAAGCCTAGAGGTTGTTCCACATAAACCTCTTCTTCCAATTCTCCATTGAGAAAAGCACTTTTCACATCCATTTGAAAGACTTTAAATTTTTTGTGAGCAGCATAAGCCAAAAAGATTCTTATGGCTTCCAATCTAGCAACTGGAGCAAATATTTCATCATAATCAATACCCTCATATTGAGAGTAGCATTTAGCAATCAACCTTGCTTTGTTCCTTATAATTATGCCATCACTGTCAGATTTGTTTCTGAACACCCATTTTGTGCCAACAACTGATCTGTTCTTTGGTCTTGGCACTAGGGTCCAGACTTTATTTCTTTCAAATTCATTTAACTCTTCCTGCATTGCTTGCATCCAATCAGCATCTTGAAGAGCTTCTTCCACTTTCTTTGGTTCAGTCTGAGATAGAAAAGAATGATAGAGACATTCATTTGATGTTGCAGTTCTAGTTCTGACACCTGCTTCAGGATCTCCAATTATTAAGTCAGGTGTATGTGATTTGGTCCACTTCCTTACAGATGGAAGTTGTTATCTAGAACTTGATCCTCCCCCATGATCCATACTGTCTCCATCAGCATTTTATGATGCTCCCCCCTAAAGTTGTGATCTCCGAAACTTCATATTTGAGTTGGATCCTTCAGGATTTGAAGTATCAAAGTTTCCAGAATTATCAGAATTTGGCTCATCAGAACTTGATGAATCAGAACTTGAAAAGCCAGTGACAGGTTCTGATGCTTCTTGAGAGTCTTGAGTTGTGGTAGGATCTTCAGCTTGCTCCCCCTGGACAGGTGCATTTTCCTTTGTAGTTGTTACCACAGTTTCAATGACATCAGAACTTAACCCATCAGAACTTACAGGATTAGAGTTTAAGTCATCAGAATTTACAGTATCAGAGTTTAAATCTTCATTTTCAAATCTCAAATGATCATGATCATTGAAATCTTCAAGTTCGGTAATCTTCTTATCATCAAAAAATACATTGATAGATTCCATGACAACCCTTGTTCTTAAATTGTAGAATCCGAAGGCTTTTGTGGAAAATGGATATCCAACAAAAATTCCTTCATCAGCTTTTAGATCAAATTTTGACAGCTATTCAGGATGGGTCTTAAGAACAAAACACTTACATCCAAATACATGAAAATATTTCAGATTTGGCTTTTTTTCTTCACCATCTCATATGGTGTTTTTCCATTCTTGTTTATGAGTGTTGCATTCTGAGTAAAACAAGCAGTCTACATAGCTTCAGCCCAAAAGTGGGTTGGTAGCTTTGCTTCATCAAGCATAGTTCGTGTAGCTTCAATGAGAGTCCTGTTCTTTCTTTCTACAACTCTATTTTGCTGTGGAGTTCCAGGTGCAGAAAATTCCTATTTGATTCCATGCTCTTTGCAGAACTCTTCCATAATTGAATTCTTGAACTTAGTGCCATTATCACTACTTATAATTTTAACAGAATCTTTGACCAACTTATCCAACTGTCTGACATGATCAGTTAGAGTAGATGCAGTTTCATTCTTCTTGTGCAAGAAATACACCCAAGTGTACCTTGTGAACTCATCCACTATAACCATAGCATATTTCTTCTTTGCAATAGACATGACATTGACTGGACCAAATAGATCAACATGTAGTAGGTGATCAGGCTCAAGAATTGAAGATTCAGTTTTGCTCTTGAAAGAAGATTTTCTTTGTTTTGCCTTTTGACATGAATCACAAAGGCCATCAGAAGCAAATACTGATTTTGGCAGTCCTCTCACAATATCTTTCTTTATAAGCTCATTTATGTTGTTGAAATTTAAATGAGAGAGTCTTTTATGCCAATTCCAGCTTTCTTCAATTGATGCTCTACTCAGTAGACAGATTGCAGAACCATCAGAACTTGTTGAAAGTCTGGCTTTATAAATGTTACCATGCCTGTAACCTTTCAGAACCACTTTGCTTGTAGAATTTCTTACAACTTCACAGTGTTCTTCAAAGAAATCCACATGATAACCTCTGTCACAGATTTGAATCACACTTAGCAGATTGTGTTTAAGTCCTTAGACAAGAGCTACTGTTTCAATGATGACATTCCCAAGATTGATATTGCCATATCCCAGAGTTTTTTATATGTTGCCATCTCCATAAGAAACTCCTGGGCCAGCTTTCTCCAAAAAGTCTGATAGCAGGGCTTTATTTCCAGTCATATGTCCTGAACATCCACTGTCCAGCACTAGGATGTTTTTCCTATTACCCTACAATCACAAAGACCACTAATGGTTAGTTTTAAGGACCCAGACTTGCTTGGATCCTTTGGCCTTTTTAAGTTTGTTACATTTGCAGCGGATTTAATTTCGGAGTTTATGCTAATATTCTGTTTATCAGAGTTTATATCAGACTTTGTATCAGACTTTACACTAGAAGGAATTAATGTAACTTTCGTCAAAGAAGGTTTTATTTGATAATAATCATAGTACAGACTATGATATTCCTTACAAGTATAAATGGAATGCCATAAACTACCACAATGAAAAAAAGGATTTTGTGGTTTAAACCTAACAGACTGACTCTTAACTCCTGATCTAGGAGGTAAAGAGTTTATATCTTTATTCTTCTTGCAAAAAAAAACAAGATGGTTAGAGTTTCCACAATTATAACATTTCTTTCTAGGAGCATTAGGAACAAGCATATAGTTATTGCTTTTATTCACACCTTCCTTTCCATTCCTATTTTTCCTAGCTTCCTTTACCTTGTCGACATTCCTAATCTCTTTCAGCTTATGCTTAAGCTGCTTCTTTGTCATTAAGCCTATGTTGACTTCAGCTGGTTTATCCTGTTCTAATTTGTCAGAAGTTGAATTTTCCTTGACTTCTGTCCTAGACTCTTTCATCTTTTCAGAATCAGACATTACAGTTTTTGCTACAAACTTAACAAGATTTACCTTTGGCTTAGTAGTCTGTTTAACCACAATTGGCTCAATTTGTTCAGTTCCTTTTTCACTTTTATCATCTTCATAACCTAAGCCCTCTTTCCAGTTTCCACTACTTAATAAATTCTGAGTTGTTCTGCCAGAGTTAGTCCAAGTTCTGATAATCTCTCTTTCCTTTTCTAAGTCAGCTTTTAGAGATTCATTCAATTTTAACACTTCATCTCTAACATATAAATTATCATCTTTTTCTTTCTTATTTTGATGAAGAAAAACTAACTCATTTTCTAAATAATCATTTCTCTTTTTATAAGCAAGATTTTCAGATGTTAATCTTTCACATGTTAAAGTATGATCTCTATAACTAATAAACATGGTTTTAAGATATAATCTCAACTCAATAATATCATCACTATGGAAGGCATAAGTTGTTTGAGGTACCTTCAATTCAGCAGTTTCAGGACTGCTATCAGCATTTGCCATCAGGGCATAGTTCACCTCATGTTCAGAATCTGAAGTGTCTGTCCAGCTTTTCTTCTTTATGACAAGTGCCTTGCCATTATCACTTTTTCATTTCTTGCAGTCAGGAGATATGTGGCCTCTTTCACCACAGTTGTAGCATTTGACATTTGAGTTGTCTCCTCTGTCAGACTTTCCTCCCTTGCCTTCAGACTTTCTGAACCCTTTCTTATCAGAACTTCCACTTTTCCTCGAAAACTTCTTGCCTTTTCTGAATTTCCTGTAGGCTATCTTTGTGATACCCTTTACCATAAGAGCACACAATTTCATCATCTCTTCATCAACATCTATTTCAAGTAAACTTTCAATTTTTGAATCATCATCATCAAAATATGATGACTCTGAATCAGACTTTATGATGAGAGCCTTTCCTTTGCCCCTTTTTGAGGTAGCCAATTTAGGAGATTCATCCTCAGCCTTAAGAGCAATTGTCCTTGACTTTCTTCCATGCCTCTTGCTCCTTTGATCCATCTCAAGTTCATAAGTCTTGAGCATACCATAAATTTCATCAAGCGTAGTTTTAATAAGGTCATAGTTGTCTCTTATGGTAGTAGATTTCAAATCCCAACTTTCTGGAAGAGTTAAAAGGAATTTTAGATTTGAATCTTCAAGATCATATTCCTTGTCCACCAGTGACAGATCATTCAAGAGTTTGACAAACCTATCATATAAGTTAGTTAAAGACTGATCAGCTTTTGAGTCAAAGTGCTCATACTCTTGAGTGAGTATAGTCCTCCTGTTCATCCTGATTGCATCAGTTCCCTGACATCTTGTCTCCAAAGCATCCCATATCTCCTTTGCAGTCTTGCAATGAATTACCCTGTTTGACATGACATTATCAATGGCACTATGCAGCAAATGCCTTACCCTTGCATCCTTGGCAATAGATGAGATGTCTTCGGCTGTGTACTCACCTTTCTCCTTTGGTATGGTCTTTGTAGGTTGATCAACAACTACAACAGAGAGCTTGGTAGGCTTATGTGGTCCTTCATTAATTCTGTCAAGGTATTCAGGATCTATAGCTTCCAGAAACATAACCATCTTCGCTTTCCATATGGGATACTCAGAAGGTCTCAGTATGGGAACCCTAATAGTCTCATATCGACTGTGGGTTTGAGTCTTTTGAGTTTCTTCAATTTTGGTGGGCTTGGTTGGAGTTTGTGCTTCTTCAGACATGATTGTTTGGATCTTTAATGTATGTTTGTTAACTGATAAGCTCTGATATCAATTGTTAGGTCACACAACACTGTAGAATATGGTTGAATATAGTGTTTATACAATCAAATCGATTTAACACAAGTATGTAACAAAGATCAAGTATATTGAATAAACTCTGTTACAATAAGAACTGTTGTTCTCTCTCAGTGATGAACAAATATCACTAAGAGCTGCTAGGTTACAATGTATAATCTTCTCGATAATGATAACACATATAGTGTAAACCCTAAGTCTGTGTTTATATAGTACACAATTACAAGATAACTTCTAATTGATATGGAATATAATTATGTCTCCTAAAATATATCAATCAGATATCTTCTACAAGTCTTCCAGTCTTCTAACTCTTTCCATGCATATCTTCTTTTGCTTTAGTCTCGATCTTCTACTGTAAATCAGCTTCCTTCTTTAACTGTAAGTCTTCCCGCACTTAAGTTCTGATATGACCTTAAGTTCTGATATTAAGTTATGATTTCCAGTAAGTCCTTATTTCAGTAAGTCCTAATATGTCATGTTTGTTAAGATCTGAAAACTAAACATGAATTATATTAGACATGACATCTCAAATATATCTAACATTCAATACTCTATAAATATTTTTAAAAACTCTAAATAATGTTTAGGAATTATTTGGCTTAATTATAAATAATTATATTTTATTTAACTATTTATAAATAAAATTAATTGATTAAATGAATTAATCAACCAATTAAATCCATAAATAATTAACTAAAATAAATTATAAATAATTAAATCAAATTTGAAATTTTTGAAAATAATAAAAGAAAATGATTTTTGGAATTAAAATAATTCAGTTAACTATTTGAGATAATTAACTATATTAATTTTTGAAAATTAAATAAGATTTTTTGATTTATTTTAAAATTAAAATTCTATACAAACAGAATTGAATTGGGCAATTAGGTTTTTAAAGATCGAAACAGGGTTGTAATCGGGTCAGGAAATGGGTCATGGGTCATCAAGAACATGAAGAACACTCAAGAGAATAAAAAATGAAGGCTTCATTTCTATATGATATTGAACTTAGAATTCGACATATAATATACCAAATCGATCAGAAAAATGTTATCTATAACATGATATCATCAAAATACGGGAATCATGAAGTTTTGGATTTTCCGAAAATTAAATAATTGATTCGAATTATGAAAAATAATCTAAATTTTGAAGTTGATTTTGCACTAAATATGCTGAGTATTTTGGAAAGGTGGTGACGAGAGCTTCGATTCGGTTACAAGAGTGTTTCAAACGGATTCTGATAACGCCTCCAAATTTCAGTTTGATTCTCTAGAACACAAAGGACACGAAGAACATTTAAAAACTTAATCCGAAAATCAAACAGCCTTTTGAGCATGTTATGGAAATCGAAATTCAACATATGATATATGAAATTGAATGGAAGGAGATGTTGTACAACATACAATCATCAAATCAGACAAACCAAATCGTTTACGAAAATTCATATTTTTACTAAATAATTCAAATTTTTGTAAAAATAATATAAACATACTGATAAAATCTGGGACATTATGGATGGTTAAACTGGATTCTACGCGTCGAGAGCTTCGATTCGACTACTTATACGTCGAAATCTGACTTCGGTAACACCTCCAAATCTTGGTTTGATTATGGAGAACGCGAAGAACACTCATCGGTTTCTCTCGATAATTATGAAATTTTACTGTTTAAAATGTTTTTTTTACAAAATAAAATACGATAAATGCTATTTATATTTACGGAATATTAGGAACCCGTTGGTTCATATCGGATCCGAAAATAGATTACTTAGCCGCTAAGTAACTACAAAAATGATACAATTTGATTTCAGATTTGGATAATTATCAAAACCGGACTTCTTATAAAACACCCTACATGAAAATAATATAAAAATATCCCGTCTTTCGAGAATACAGGTTTTATTGATCTACCGAAATGACTATCGTATCGACAATTTTGTGCAGGGACTCGTACGGGTCAAACCGTATTCCGGATTGAAAAGGTCATAACATAGAAAATGTTTAGAATAATCAAATTAGGTTAGGAAGGAGTTTTCTGAAGAGTTTCGGGTTGTAAAAATGCAAAAATGGTTGAATTTAGACGATTCCCGATTTTATAAAATAGTTTTATAATTACTCAGAAAAAAAATTATTAATCCTTAAATCTTTTGTTAGTCCTTTAACAATTCAACAAGAATTACAGAAGGGGGGTTGAATGGAATTCTTGAAACTTTTTCTTGAATAAAAAATGTTATAACTTAAATATATATATCAGTGTGAATTGATTTGCATAATGCGGAATAATAACTTCAAATGAATCAAAATACAAGTAATTAAAAACACAAGTCTTTAAAAACTTTCTGGTGGATTTGAATGTATCCACCAGAGATATATAATATATATCGAGAGAACTCTGTGTAGCAAAAAGCTCACAACTGCTTAAAAACTTTGAACAACTAAGAGTGCAGAGAAATGCTAAGAATACAGCTTCCAAAAATTTCTCTTCTTGTTTACTTAGTTAGTTATTCTATTTGCTGCTTCTTGATTTATATATCACCAAGATTACAAAGTAATAAGACAAGATAATAAAACAAAAACTATCAAGTCTAATATTATGCTACTTCATTACTCTATTCCAGCATCTTTGAATATCTTCATAATAGCATGGAAATGGCAATGCTTATTTGTTCTCTAAAACCCAGTTGAATAGGCTTCCATATTCCATTTGCATACACTCGACGCATGTGACTTTGTTGCCACTGTCAACAGATGTTTGAATTTTTTATCCGTCGGGTTCATGATCATCCGTCGAGTTCATGATCATCCGTCGGGTTGTCTAGTTGATCATCCGTCGAATGGCATTGATGTTTATCCATCGGGTAGCAATCTGGAACTTGACTTCATTTCATTTATGCAGGATTACAAGACATCATTTATGGAGGATTACAAGACATCATCTATGTACAATTAATCAACCTATTCTGTATATCTAGTTAAAGTCAACAATACTTGAGTACTACTTACAGAATCTAAACAATTTGTATGCAGAAATGTGCTACAGACTTATTGTTACATAAGTTACTCACTCGATGGATAATAAATCATCATCCGTCGGGACTATATTGAGTCATCTGACGGGACTATAATCCTTATTCGTCGAGTGCTACATTTTTCACTAAGTAAAATCTACCAAGGTGTTTTGTTAATGAAATCATCAAGTACACAACATATGCACAACAATCTCCCCCAATTTATGTCTACTGGAATTGTAGCCTTAAATTAAGAAAAACTTGATGATAACAAAACACCCAAAAAATTCAACTTTGAAAGTAGATAGATAAAACTGTAAAGTGCTTCAATTAACAAAATGTACAAAGTTTAGCTCACAGTCATTTTCATGGTGCTCCTCTAGTCTGAGCAGATTTATCTAGTTCCTTGAAGGTCTGGATCTCTTTCCAAGCTTTCTGTTATTTTCATCTATCTGATTTTGGAGCTGTCTGTGGAATTCCAGTTCATCAGATTCTAAGAGATTTAGCTTTTCTTGCATTTCCAAGAGAGTCTCATTGCTAGAGATGCTCAATTGGTCTTCTAATCTGAAAAATCTTCTAACCCCTTTGTCATCCATGAATCCATCAGCCAGTAGGGCCTTAGATGCACTCTTTTCCCTGTGGAAGGAATAATTAGAGTATTTGGGAGTGCATCTTTAGCCCTAAAACTCCTCAGTTCTTCAATCTTCTTTAGAACCAATCTTCTTGCAGTTACATTGAACCCAAAGTTCTTCTTGAAAGATGAATAAACCTTTATCAGCACAGCTTGGCTTTCTTGAAGGATCCTGTGAAGTGGCTAATGAATCTCATTTCCTCCCTTGTACTTGAAAACTAACCTTTCAGGTAGATTTCTGTATGCATCAATTCGTCTCACTTCTTCTAGTTCATCCAGATAGAGATTTAGATTAGAGAATTCCTTGATATCACACAAGTACATGTAATCTCCCTTGTTGACTTTAGATTTAGCTTGGACTAGAGATTTGGATTTGAGAGGTGACAACTTCACTTTCTTGACTGCCCTTGACTTTGTTCTCTTTGGCTTGCTAAGGATTGGCAAATTGAAGTCAGGAATTGGTAGGCTCTCCCAGTCTATTGGTTCATCCTTAGGCACAATAGGTTCACCATGAATGTTCCTGTAAGGATCCACCACCTTGATGTCGTCAAATACCACAGTGGGTTTTGATGCTTGAGTTGTAGTTGAAGTGGATTCCTTAGAAAATTGATCCTCCAATTCCTTATCAACAAAATCCAGTTTCCTTTTGGTTCTTTTGGCCAATTCCTTGTATCTTGGAGATTTCTTCTGTTCTGATTGAAATTGCTTCTGTGGATCTTGAGATTCAGTGATTCCAGATGGCTGAGATGGAATTTATTGTGTTGGTTTCACAGCTTGTAGCTTGGCCAAAAATAGCAGCTTGCTCTTTCTTTTTCTTAGCCTTTTTGGCATCTAGAATAGCTTGCTTCTTTTCCTGCTTCAATCTTACCTTTTCTTCTCTCTTTGCTTGAGCAAATTGAGGATGTCCATCCACCACACAAATTTCTTTCCCATTCCTGAAAACTTTAGCAATTCTTCTCTTTAAAGCTGAATCAGCTGGATCCTTGTAGAAGGCAATTGACATTGACAAAAGCTTCTTCTCATCAGGTTTAGGTGTCTCATACACTATATCCAAAGGGTTCTTTAATGATGATTTTGGATAGTTTACCCTTGGCTTCAGAATTATTTCAGCTTTTGGAGGTTTGATGCAGGATGGCTATCCTATTTCCAGATAGTTCATGCTCATTTCATTCACAGAGATCTTTTTGACTTCAGAGTGATGAATGGCTGACTTTACTGGCTCCTTTACTAGCCCAAACTTCCTTTATATGTCCTCATCAATTTTCTCTCAATTGATTGGCTTCAACTGCTCCTTTTCCGCTGCTCTTAACTTGGCTGGTGCTGCATTGATCAGATCTATACTATTTGTTACTGGTGGCTTGAGGAAAGTAATTATGGGCATAATTACTTGACTGATTTGAATTTGAAGCTTTTCCCCCTCACTTTGTCCTTTCTCCACCTTTTTGTTATCATCAAGTTGAGTAGAGGAGGAGGTTTGAGCAGCTACCAGTTTCTGAAGTAAATCTGTCTGTTGGGCTTGATGAAGATGAATAGCTGTTAGAGATGCTTCCATAGCTGACATTCTTGTATCAAAGCATCTATCTTTGTTACAAGATTAAAATTTTTCCTTAGTTGCCTCTTGATGTCAAGCATTGTGGCTTCTGGAAGCTTAGAATCCATTTTATCTGAAATGGCCTTCTTCATCTCATCAATATCACCCTTGATGGTGTTAACATCTCTTGCATGTAGGAAGCCTTGAATCTGTTGCAGTTGCAGAGAAGCAAGATGTGCTTGAAAGAGCTTCTTGGTGTTGGCATTTGTAGTGGTTTGAAGAGCAGTATTTGTCTGATTGATTAGTTGAATCAGGGTTATCTTGAAGTAGTGCTCATCACAGTGCTTTGAAAATGCCCATGATGGCATTCCTGATCTTGAACTTGAACCTACTTCTCCCCCTATGTCCAATGCCTCTTCTTCACTATCTCCACCTTCATCACCAAAGAAATCTGTTGAACCACCAATCTCATAATCCACATCACCAGATGTAGAAGGCAAAGCTATGATGGCATCCTTAGCTCTGAGCATTGACTGAGTGGTATGCACTAGATTGAGCATCCTTTCTGCATTGTCATTGCCCTATTCAGCTAGAAGTTGATAAGATGGAACAGGGTCAGTAAATGCCTCAGCATCAAGGGAAGTGGAATCTATAACAGCTTGAGGTTGTTGATATAGTCCCTCCCTGTCAGCATCCTGAACATTCATTAACTCACTAGCAATGACATCCATCCTTATAGCCCCTGTACCTGTATTTCTCCCGTGTTCTCTCTTTTGTTGCATCAGGGTCTCACCCTGGCTCCTCACCCTCACACCCTCACCTTCACCATTCAAGGTGGGACTCCTCTCACTTTCTTTTGCCAATCCTGAAGAAATGGATTGCATATTTTCACTCTTTTGCTCTCCTTTTTCCTGGGAGCAACCCAGACTCTCACTCATAGCACTCTCTTCCCTCAATCCTAAGAGTGACTGTACAACCACTAATTCTTCTGCACTAGAAATAAATGAAGTTTGAAGCTGTGCAGAGATACTCGACATATGAGTAATATCCATCGGGTTAGTGGTTTTGCTATCCGATAGATAACTGTTATTAAGCTTATCTATCAGGATACAATCACTACTCGACGGATGAGTAATATCCATCGAGAGAGTAGAAATGAATGAACTTGGAATAGAAACTATTGTGGACTCTATACTGATTGATGATATTTTGGGCACAGATGATTCAACAGTTCCTGAAAGAATTGGCAAGTGAGCCAACAAATCATCTAAAAGATGATGCTCACTTGCATTAGATTTTGGCTTCCCCAACAAAGTTAAAGAAGGGGAATCAGCAATTGATGTGTTGATCATATCCACATCCAGAGAGTTTGTGGGAGAATTTGGTGTATGAGGTGCTTCTATTACTAGAGATTTTGGCTATGATTCCATATTTATTGGAGCCACATCAAGCTGAATTTGAGAAGGTGCAGTGACTCTGTCTTTAGCACCAGTTTGCAAAGTGTGTGTACCCTGTGCATCCCCAAGAGTTTTGGAATTCTTCTTTCTGGCATAGGTTTAGGGTGAGCTTGTGTCCCTTACCATCTTGGCATGTGCTCTTGGTTGAGAGCTTTGTTCAATAGTTACATCCTTTTGGGAGGATGCAACTAGAAGTGAGCTTTTATCCTTTTTAAGCACTGCAGTTTGTTGGGAAACTGCAGTGTGGCTAGGCTGGGAACCACTCAACTCTCTATCCATATCCTTAGGGTTTCTTTTATGTTCACCCTTTCCCTCGCCTACCTTGCCCACCTTCACACTCCCCTCTTTGGTTTTGGTGGATTTTGCAACTGGCATCTTTTGAGAGATACCAGAGGGGGCTTTCTTTGATTTGGATTTTGAAATTTTTGTTGGTTTGGTAGCTTGGATAGGCAACTGTTGGGTCATTGACACAGTTGCCATAGCTACACTAGAACTCAAAGAAACTAGTGAGGTTGGAATAGTAGTAGAGATAGATGAACTTACCTCACTTACCTGAGGTGCATCCATTACAGGGAAATAGAAAAGTGGCACTTCTCTGTGATGATTTGCCCTGTTCAAATCTGCAATG
This sequence comes from Apium graveolens, assembly GCF_009905375.1. NCBI lineage: Eukaryota > Viridiplantae > Streptophyta > Magnoliopsida > Apiales > Apiaceae > Apium > Apium graveolens. The sequence continues at coordinate 71,183 of NW_027421669.1, forward strand.
ATTCTTCTCTCTTGAACCCAACAATATAATTTGTTGTTTGGGTCCTCAAGCACAATTTCCTCAGAGAGGTGGTTAGCTAACATCATGAAAAATCTAGCATAATAAATACTTTTACCCCTCTTATTTAACTCCCCTAATTTAAAACCCAACTCAAACAGAACAAGGTCACTAAAATTAAAGTACTTATCTGTAACTAGCATGTAGAGCATATTAAGCATGGAAATATTAATAGAATCAAAATTACTGATTTTACCAGAAAAGACCTTGGTCACTATATCACACATGAAACTCCACTCCTTCCTAAGACCCAATCTCCTAATGTCACTCAACTTAGAAGTAGAAAGAGCATATTTCATGGAATTAAGCATATTAACTATATCAGTGTCTGTGTGTGGTGAGGTCACATTATTATCAGGAATCTTGAAACATGCTTTAACAACATCACTATTAATACAGAATTCATTACTTTTGATAGTGAGTGTGATGGTCTTATCAGTTGAGTTGTATGTAGCAGTGGTCCACATCTCTTCAACAACTTCACAAAAGATGGTGGGTGATTCCAGCATGGCATAGTTAAGCTTGCAGTTTTTTACAAAATCCATCATTTTGTGGTAGTCACCAGAATGTTGAATCCCCTTGTTCACTAAGGTTGTGAAGTTATTCTTCTCAAAATTAACCCAGTTTGAGACATAATCTTGACAACAGGCGCCATTATTAGAGAATAAGAGCTTGCAGAGAGAGAGTAAGTGCTTTGAAAGAGAAAGAAATTGGAGCAGATAATTTGAGAATGATAAAAGAAAAGCAATGGAAATGAAATGAGCTTTTATACTATCTCAAAAATAACTGCCAAAAATAATAAAGTAAAATAAAGTAGCCAATAAAAATTGCCTAAAATAGCCGTTTAAAAATAAACTGTAAAAATTCCATCAATTATCCGTCGTGTTATGCTTACAAACTGTAAGTATACTCGATGGATAATGTTCGGGAAATTAACGGCTAAGATTAAGACAATTCGACGGATGAGGATAAACTGTTATCCGTCGAGTCATAAAATGTTCCAGAAAAATAATTGATTTTTATTAGCAAATTGTATTCCGACGGATGATCAAACTCGATGGATATCGATCATCCGTCGAGATGTAAATTTTGACTTAGCCAAAATTTAATCCAAGACTGAAAAATTAATTAAATTTCTGGCTGCATTACAACTTGCAAATTATCTCATAAAGATTTAAGAATAATTGAGCATACTTAACTCACGTACCAACCTTGAAAAGGTGGATTCATCCAGTGGTTTGGTAAAAATATCTGCAAGATGCTTCTCACTTAGAACAAAATGTAGTTCTACAGTACCATTCATTACATGTTCCCTAATGAAGTGGTACTTGATGTCTATGTGCTTTGTCCTTGAATGTTGTACTGGATTTTCAGTGATGGCAATTGCACTTGTGTTATCATAGAAAATAGGAATCCTTTCAACTTGCAAACCATAGTCTAGCAATTGATTTTTCATCCACAAAATCTGTGCACGGCAACTGCCAGCGGCAGTATATTCAGCTTCAGCTGTAGAAGTAGAAACTGAATTTTGTTTTTTACTGAACCAGGACACAAGCTTGTTTTCTAGAAATTGACAGGTTCCTGTTGTACTTTTTCTATCAATTCTACAACCTGCATAGTCTGCATCTGAGTAACCAGTTAGATCAAAACCAGAATCTCTAGGGTACCAAATTCCAAGTTTTGGTGTGCCCTTGAGATATCTAAAAATTCTTTTAATAGCTACTAAGTGAGATTCTCTAGGGTCAGCCTGAAATCTAGCACACAAACATGTAGCAAACATTATATCTGGCCTACTAGCTGTTAAGTACAAAAGTGAGCCAACCATGCCCCTATAACTTGAAATATCCACAGACTTTTCAATAGTGTTTAATTCAAGCTTAGTTGCAATAGCCATGCGAGTTTTTGCAGATGTGCAATCCATTAGATCAAACTTCTTTAAAAGATCAAAAATGTATTTAGTTTGACTAATGAATATTCCATCACTAACTTGCTTAACTTGTAAACCAAGAAAGTAAGTTAGTTCTCCCATCATACTCATTTCATACTTACTTTGCATCAATTTGGCAAACTTTTTGCAAAGTTTCTCATCTGTAGAGCCAAAAATAATATCATCTACATAAATTTAAATAAGTATGCTAGAGCCATTAACATTTCTAAAGAATAAAGTTTTATCTACAATACCTCTTGTGAAGTGATTTTCCAAAAGGAACTTTGATAAAGTGTCATACCAGGCTCTAGATGCTTGCTTTAGTCCATAAAGTGCTTTCAAAAGATAATAGGCATGTTCTGGGAAATTTGGATCTTCAAATTCAAAACCAGGATGTTGACTAACATATACTTCCTCTTCCAAATCTCCATTCAGAAAGGCACTTTTGACATCCATTTGATAAACCTTGAAATTGGCATGGGCTGCATAGGCTAAGAAGATTATGATGGCTTCAAGTCTTCCAACAGGAGTAAATGTTTTATCAAAATCTATTCCTTCTTGTTGACAATAGCCCTGAGCAACCAATCTAGCATTGTTCCTGACTACTATGCCATTTTCATCCATCTTATTTCTGAATATCCATTTGGTGTCTATTGGATTATTTCCTTTAGGCTTGGGCACCAACTTCCATACATTATTCCTCTTAAATTGGTTTAGCTCCTCTTGCATAGCTAAAATCCAATCAGGATCCAACAAAGCTTCCTCTACCTTCTTTGGTTCTTCCTTGGAAAGGAAGCTGCTGTATAGACATTCTTCTTGAGTTGCTCTCCTGGTTTGAACTCTAGATGAAACATCACCAATGATGAGCTCAAAGGGGTGATCCTTTGTCCATTTCCTTTGTTGAGGTAGATTAGCTCTAGATGAAGAGGCCTCATTGTTGTCTTGATGTGTGATTGAGTTTTGATTATTAGAAACTCCCCCTGAGTTTGTGGATCTTTGATTTGAGAAAGGGGAACTTTCTATAGGTGATCTATTCTGATTTCCAACTTCTTTTAATAACCCGACGGATGGTGAATTTTGAGTTCCGACGGATGAAGCTTGTTAGATATATTTGATAATGTCATGGCTAATATGTTTTATGTTTAGATTTCAGATCTTATTTGAACAGAACAAATCAGTACTTAACTGATCAGTACTTATACTGGAAGTCAGAACTTAAGGGATATCAGTACTTATGTTATCAGGAGATAGATATCAGAACTTAAGTGCTGAAGGACGATCAGATAAGGACAGTAGCTGATTAAAGTTAAGAAGATCAAGATAAACATAAGAAGAGATATGCATGAAGAAGGAATTCCGTGAAGAATGGAATACTTGGAATAGAAGATATCTGATTGATATATTTTAGGAAGCAGAATTATATTCCATATCAATTAGCGATTATCTTGTAACTGTGTAGTATATAAACACAGACATAGGGTTTACACTATAAGCGTTATCATTATCGAGAATATTATTTATTATAACCCTAGCAGCTCTCGTGATATTTTGTTCATCACTGAGAGATAACAGTTCCAGATTGTAACAGAGTTTATTGTTTAAATAAAGTTTGTTTTCTGTTACATAAGTTCTTGAAGTTTGATTTGATTGTAATAAACACTGTATTCACCCCCTCTACAGTGAAAGTGTGACCTAACAAGTGGTATCAGAGCTATCTGTTAACACACATACAGTTAAAGATCCAAACACAATCATGTCTGACACAGAAACTCCAACTAAGCCTACCAAAACTGAGGAATCATCAAAGACATCAACTCAGAGTCGATATGAGACTATCAGAGTTCCCATATTGAGACCATTTGAATATCCCATATGGAAGGTAAGGATGACCATGTTTCTGGAAGCAACAGATCCAGAATACCTTGATAGAATCAAGGAAGGGCCTCACAAACCTACCAAGCTCGCTGTTGTAGTTGCAGGTGAAGCAGCAATGACCGTACCAAAGGAAAAGAATGATTACACTGCTGAAGGTATAGCATCTATTGCTAAGGATGCCAAGGTACGTCACTTATTGCATAGTGCCATTGATAATGTAATGTCAAACAGGGTAATCAACTGCAAGACTGCTAAGGAGATATGGGATGCACTGGAGACAAGGTGTCAAGGAACTGAAACAGTTAAGAAGAACAGGAAGACAATACTCACTCAAGAGTATGAACACTTTGACTCTAGGACTAATGAGTCATTGACTGATGTATATGATAGATTTGTCAAACTCTTGAATGACTTGTCATTAGTAAATAAGGAGTATGATCTTGAAGATACAAACCTCAAATTCCTGTTAGCTCTTCCTGAATGTTGGGATTTGAAGGCAACAACAATAAGAGACAACTACAATCTTGATGAAACAACTCTTGATGAAATCTATGGAATGCTCAAGACTCATGAACTTGAGATGGAACAAAGAAGCAAGAGGAAAGGAGGAAAGTCAAGGACAGTTGCTCTCAAGGTTGAAGAGGAATCCCCCAAACCACCTTCCTCAAAGAAAGATAAGGGTAAAGCTCTTATCATAAAATCTGATACTGAGTCATCAAGTTCTGAGAGTGATGATGACTCAGATTCTGAAAGCTTGCCTGAAACTGATGCTGATGAGGAGATGATGAAGCTGTGTGCTCTTATGGTGAAAGGAATCACAAAGATTGCATACAGGAAGTTCAGGAAGGGAAAGAAGTTTTCCAGGAAAGGCATAAGTTCTGATAAGAAGAATTTCAGAATATCTGAAGGAAGAGGAGGAAAGTCTGACAGAGGAGATTACGCTAATGTTAAATGTTATAATTGTGGTGAGAAAGGCCACATATCTCCTGATTGCAAGAAGACCAAGAATGACAAAGGCAAAGCTCTTGTCACAAAGCAGAAAAGCTGGACAGACACCTCAGACTCTGAAAGTGAGGAGAACTATGCATTGATGGCAAATGCTGATAAATCAAGTTCTGAGAGCAGTTCTGAAGCTGCTGAAACAAAGGTACCTCAGACTACTTATGCTTTTCATACTGATGATATTAATGAGTTGAGAAGATATCTTAAAACCATGTTTGTTAGTTATAGAGATCAAACTTTAACATGTGAAAGATTAACTTCTGAAAATCTTGCTTTTAGGAAAAGAAATGATTTCTTAGAAAAAGAGTTAGTCATGTTTCATCAAACTCAGCAGGATAGAGATGATGCTTTTTATGTTAGAGATGAAGTGCTAAAAATGAATGAATCTCTAAAAACTGAGTTAGAAAAGGAGAGAGAGATTATCAGAACTTGGACTAACTCTGGCAAAACAACTCAAAATTTGCTAAGCAGTGAAAACTGGAAAGAGGGCTTAGGCTATGGAGAAAATAAAAAAGGAACTGTAGAAATTAAGCCTGTTGATAAGCAAAAGCCGAAGTTAAAACCTGTTAAGTTTGTAACTGAAAAATCCGAAAATGAGAAATCAGAAGTTAAAAAGGAATTAGCTTCTGACAAACTAAAACAGGAAAAGACAGCTGAAGTTAACATAGGCTTAATGACAAAGAAGCAGCTTAAGCATAAGCTGAAAGATGTTAAGAATGCAAACAAGGTAAAATCACCTAGGAAAAACAGGAATGGAAAGGAAGGTGTGAATAAAAGCAATAACTATAAATCTGTTCCTGATGCTCCTAGGAAAGCATGTCATAACTGTGGAAGTTCTAACCATCTGGCTTCTTTTTGCAGGAAGAATAAGAATATTAACTCCTTATCTACAAAGTCAGGAGTTAAGAGTCAGTCTGTTAGATACAAACCACAAAATCCTTGTTTTCATTGTGGTAGTTTATGGCATTCCATTTATACTTGTAAGGAATATCATAGTTTGTACTATGATTATTATCAAATAAAACCTTCTTTAAAGAAAGTTTCTGTTGTTCCTTCTAGTATAAGTTCTGATAAGAAAACTGTTAACATAAAATCTGATGTTAAATCCGCTGCAAATGTTAACAAACCTAAAAAGGCCAAAGGATCCAAGCAAGTCTGGGTCCTTAAAACTAATAATTAGTGGTCTTTTTGATTGCAGGGCAACAGGAAAAATATTTTAGTTCTGGACAGTGGATGTTCAGGACATATGACTGGAAATAAGGCCCTGCTATCAGACTTTGTGGAGAAAGCTGGCCCAAGTGTTTCTTATGGAGATGGCAACATTGGAAAAACTTTGGGATATGGCAATATCAATCTTGGGAATGTCATTATTAAAGATGTAGCTCTGGTCTCAGGACTTAAACACAACTTACTGAGTATAAGTCAAATCTGTGACAGAGGTTATCATGTTGATTTCTTTGCAGAACATTGTGAAATAGTTAGTAAATCTAAAGGAAAAATTGTTCTGAAGGGATTCAGGCGTGGTAACATTTATGAAGCTAAGCTTTCAACAAGTTCCGATGGTTCTGCAATCTGTTTAGTGAGTAGAGCCTCAACTGAAGAAAGCTGGAATTGGCACAAGAAACTCTCTCATTTAAACTTCAACAAGATAAATGAACTGATCAAGAAAGATCTTGTGAGAGGACTGCCAAAATCAGTGTTTGTTCCTGATGGTCTTTGTGACTCATGTCAGAAGGCTAAACAAAGAAAATCTTCGTTCAAGAGCAAGACTGAATCATCAATTCTTGAGCCTTATTATCTACTTCATGTTGATCTATTTGGTCCAGTGAATGTCATGTCTATTGCAAAGAAGAAATATGCGTTGGTCATAGTAGATGAGTTCACCAGATACACATGGGTGTATTTCTTGCACACAAAAAGTGAAACTGCATCTATCCTGATTGATCATGTCAAACATCTGGATAAATTGATCAAAGATTCTGTGAAAATTTTGAGGAGTGATAATGGCACTGAATTCAAGAATTTGATAATGGAAGAGTTCTGCAAAAATCATGGAATAAAGCAGGAATTTTCTGCTCCTGTAACTCCACAGCAAAATGGAGTTGTTGAAAGGAAGAATAGAACTCTAATTGAAGCTGCACGAACAATGCTTGAAGAAGCAAAGCTTCCAACCTATTTCTGGGCTGAAGCTGTGCAGACTGCTTGTTTTACTCAAAATGCAACACTCATTAACAAGCATGGAAAAACACCATATGAGATGGTGAAGAACAAAAAGCCAAATCTCAAATACTTTCATGTATTTGGATGTAAGTGTTTTGTTCTCAAGACTCATCCTGAACATCTATCCAAGTTTGATCTAAAAGCTGATGAGGGAATCTTTGTAGGATATCCACTTTCTACAAAAGCCTTCAGAGTCTATAATTTGAGAACAAAAGTGGTCATGGAATCTATCAATGTCTCTTTTGATGACAAGAAGATCACTGGACTTGAAGATTGCATTGATCATGATAAGCTGAGATTTGAAAATGAAGATTCATATTCTGATACCTCAAGTCCTGACAGTCTAAGTCCTGATACTGTAAATTCTGATGGATTAAACTCTGATGTTATTGAAACTGTGGTGACTACGTCAAAGGAAGATGCACCAATGCAGGGGGAGCATACTCAAGATATTATCACATCTCAAGAAGCATCAGAACATACATCTGGCTCTTCAAATTCTGATTCGTCAAGTTCTGATAAGCCAAGTACTGTCAGTACTGAAAATCTAAATACTGAAGGATCCAACTCAGAGAGCATAGTTTCAGGGGGAGCATCAGAAAATGAAACCGAAGACAGCATGAATCATGGGGGAGCATCCAGTTCTAGAGAAAATCTTCCATCTGCAAGGAAGTGGACAAAATCACATACACCTGATTTAATAATTGGAAATCCTGAGGCAGGTGTCAGAACTAGAACAGGTACTTCGAATGAATGTCTTTACAATTCTTTTCTCTCTCAGTCTGAGCCAAAGAAAGTGGAAGAAGCTCTTCAAGATGCTGATTGGGTGCAAGCAATGCAGGAAGAGTTGAATGAATTTGAAAGAAACAAAGTCTGGACCTTAGTGCCAAGACCCAAGAATAGATCGGTTGTTGGTACAAAGTGGGTATTCAGAAACAAAACTGACAGTGATGGCATAATTGTAAGGAACAAGGCAAGGCTGGTTGCAAAAGGATATTCTCAACAGGAGGGAATTGACTATGATGAAACATTTGCTCCAGTTGCTAGGTTAGAAGCCATAAGGATATTCATGGCTTATGCTGCTCACAAAAAGTTTACTGTCTTTCAAATGGATGTGAAAAGTGCTTTTCTCAATGGAGAATTGGAAGAGGAAGTATATGTTGAACAACCTCCAGGCTTTGTAGATTCCAAACATCCAGATTATGTCTACAGGCTTGATAAAGCACTTTATGGACTTAAGCAAGCTCCTAGAGCATGGTATGAGACTTTAGCTCAGTTTCTTCTGGAAAGTGGATTCAACAGAGGAACTATTGACAAAACATTGTTCTATCTCAACCATGGCAAGGACTTACTTTTGATCCAGATTTATGTTGATGATATTATTTTTGGGTCTCCAAATGACAAACTTTGCAAAAAGTTTGCCAACCTAATGCAGTCAAGATATCAGATGAGTATGATGGGAGAACTTAGTTATTTTCTGGGCCTTCAAGTCAAGCAGAGTGAAGAAGGAACTTTTATTTGTCAATCTAAGTACACCAGAAACTTGCTGAAAAAATTTGGAATGCAAGACTGTTCAAGTGCATCCACTCCCATGGCCACTGCAACAAAACTGGATAAGGATACTGGTAATTCAGTAGATATTACTGATTACAGAGGTATGATTGGCTCACTTCTCTATCTAACTGCTAGTAGACCAGATATCATGTTTGCTACCTGTCTTTGTGCAAGATTTCAAGCAGATCCAAGAGAACCTCACTTAACAGCTGTAAAAAGAATCTTTAAGTATCTTAAAGGAACAGCTGATCTAGGATTATGGTATCCTAGAGAATCAGATTTTAAATTAATAGGTTACTCAGATGCAGATTTTGCAGGTTGCAAAATTGACAGGAAAAGCACAAGTGGTAGCTGCCAATTTCTTGGAGGCAGGTTGGTTTCTTGGTATAGCAAGAAACAAAAGTCAATTTCCACATCAACTGCAGAAGCAGAGTATATTGCTGCAGGAAGCTGCTGTGCACAGATTCTCTGGATGAAGAATCAGTTACTAGATTATGGGTTAACGTATTTCAAAATCCCTATTTACTGTGATAATCAAAGTGCTATTGCTATGACAGGTAATCCAGTTCAACACTCTATGACAAAGCACATCAGCATCAGGTACCATTTCATCAGGGAACATGTGGATGAAGGTACAGTGGAATTGCATTTTGTTCCCACAGATCAACAAGTAGCAGATATCTTCACAAAACCACTGTGTGAAGCTACCTTTTCAAAATTGGTAAATGAACTTGGAATGATTTCAGGTTCTTTCTCTAAATCTGCTTAAACTTGTTCTATGTTATCAGACTTTATGATCAGTATTTACAGAATTAATCTCTTTGTATATTCTGTGCATTAATTGATAAATGTCTTTAAGTACTGACTGTTGTCTGATATATGTTTCTAAACTCTGATAAGTGATATGTCTGTTTCAGTAACTATTCAATCCTATGAGGATAACTGTACTAGATACTGACCTACTAGTCTTCAATAAACAAATGATCCCATGAAAGAAGTAATTATTTCTGTGGAAATCTTATGACACAAGCAAATTCTGATAACTGAGCTTAGTTAAGTTTACTTTGTATATCTTATTACTAAGTCACAAATTAGAATAATGCTACTCATCTGTTTAAGTTCTGATTCTAGTAAAACTGCTGAATGTACTAAGTGCTGATAAACCTCACTTATCAAAAGAAGAAGAACAATAATCAAAGAATAATATCAGGTACTCCTTTGAGATCTAGAGTAAAAATGTGAAAGGGACGACCCAAGTGCATTGCTGATATTAAGTAAATATGCATTAGAAAAGCAAAATATTTTCTTGGTGACTTTTCACACTCTATGATTACTGGAGAAATACTCTGATAATAGCATAAATTCTGATAAACAGTCGTGACTCACTTACACTGAGAAGCCTCTGTAAAATAGAATTTTAAAAGATGCATAAAATTAGCACAAAAACAGTAGAGGTGAACTCATGCATGAACTCATTTATCAGTAGGTTTCAGGATAATGACAGCTCTTTAGCAAAATTTTAATTATGACTTATTTCTAAGATGTACTGAAGTAGATCAGACTTTACTCTTTGTCTGTTATTTAGCTTAATGCACACACACATCACTCCATATGAATGATGAAATTTTTGTGATGGTCTATGTTATTTTAGATAAATAGTCATTGTGTCACTTCTGCATAAATTCTGAGGACAAGTTCTAGTTACACGTTCTGATGATTAAGTTCTGCGTTCATAACTAAGAACTTGTATGAGTATTTACTAAGATAGATATTCCTTGTTCGAGTTAAGACATTATGTTCTGATGACTGTTAAGTTCTGGTATAGGTCTAAGTTCTGATTTTTCAGTCTAACCCTTTACTTGACATATCTGTGAGTAAATTTTGGTAACAGTCTCAGCTCAATTTCGAAATGAAGCTGAGAAGGCAACTTCTCAGAAGGATTCTGCAATTGGGGGTTCTAGGCTTCTCAAAAGGCTTAGACGTATGACGGTTCCTGCAACTCCCAAGGAATCCAAATCAACAAGGAAGTACAAGAAACAGAGGGCACAGAGGCCAGTTTCAGATGATGAGGAGGAAGCAGCTAAGGAAGGGGATCAGGAATCTCTGATCTCACAAGACAAGGAATTTGCTCCAGTCACTTCTTCTCCATCAACTCCATCTCAGGAACCTGTATCTGACAAGGCTAATTCACCTTCTATATCTCTTGTTGATCCAGGCACAAGTGCTGAAATTGATATTCAGAACTTGGTTGTGCCTGAAATACTTTTCTTAGAAGCTCCAACAGCAAATAATCCTTCCACAACACCTGTTACTGATGCTGTTCAAACTCCTGAGTTATCACTAACACCTTCTCTGCATCAAGATGATGATCAAATTTTAGGTGAGCATCAGGATATGGCTGTTGATCAGAACTTAGTATCAGATCAGCAATTAGAGGATGTTAAAGCCTCCATTGCTACTCATACAGTTGTCTTATCAGAAGATACTGATTCTTTAAGTTCTGATGCTGCAAATGTTGGAGATACTGGTGAAGCTGCTACAACTGTAGATGCTGATGAAGCAGGTCCTTCAGGACATACTCCTCCACTGACTCTTCCTAAGTCTGAACTGCTAAAGGAGTTTGTTATCAGGGATGCACCAGTACCTTGGAGTGAAACTCCTGCAGGTCAGGAGTGGACTAAGGAATGGAACTCAGTTTCATGTGTTCCAAATGCTTTACATCTTGCTGAGCACTTGACTAAAGCTGATGAAATGTTACATTCTGATGATTTTAAAATCCAGCTTAGAGTCACTGCATTGAGTACTAAACATCTACAAGGTCTTCATTCCAACACTCATGCAGAGCTACACAAGATTCAGGAGAACTTTATTAAACAGGAACAAGTTTGGAAACTTGATAAGAAAAAGTTCTTCCAACCTACCATTGACAGGGTTGCTTATATTGAGAAAACTCAAGAGAAGCAACAAGCTCAGATTGATCAAATTCTGACAAATCAAGCTTCTCAGCAATCGCAACTTACTGAAATCCAGACCTCAGTGGAACTACTTATCTCTCTTTTATTACCTGCTGATGCCAAAAAGGGGGAGAAGGTAATTAAGTCCAAATGCAAAACCAACAAGTCACTGCAAGGAAAGGATGATGGAAAAGATGACCAAGGAAACTCTGGAATGGGTGGTGGTCATAGTCAAGGTAGAAGGTTTACATCAAGACAAGCTAGTCACAGAACAAGTTCTGATACTGGGAAAAGAATAAGTTCTGCTGCTGGTAAAAGGATAAGTTCTGATGAACTTCTAGATCTTGATGAGGAAATGTCAAGACAGTTATTTCTTCAAGAAAATCCAGGGATGGACTTGGAAAGTTTAAAGGAAGAAGAAGCCAGACTTAAATCAGAGAAAGTCACATCTAAATCTGAAGCTTCTGGTAAAAAGTTACTTCCAAAACCTAAAGGCATTGTGATCAAAGAAAGGATACATACTGAAGAAACTTTGGCTAGATCACAACCACAGATAGATCCAAGATCCAAGGGTAAAGAAAAGGTTGGTGAACCTATCAAGCCTTATGTACCTCCTGAGGAAGAAGAAATTACTGATGGAAAAGATAATCTTGCTCTGACTTCAAGAAAAGTTCTTAAAACAACCTCTGACATGGCTCAAGTTGTTCAGAGTCAAGAAATTGTAAGTTCTGATATTCAGAAGAAGCAAGTAACCTCTGACAGTGCTCAAGTTAACTTGATATCAGAAAATAAATCTAAAACACTCCTACCAGGATTCACTAAAGCAAAACAGACTCAATCTTTGAAGACTACTTCAAGTGGTTTTGAAGCAAGAGTAGTTACTGGAAAGGAAGCTAGAGATAAAACTGGATTGGGAAGTGCTGATGAAAGAAGAGTACACAACACTACCGATGATCCAACTTCCTTGAGTGAACCAGGTATTGGAGCAACTCCTGAGAGATTGAATCAACTAGAATCTGTACAGATGGTTTACCATACCTACTTGAAAGAATACATCATGTTGTATTTCATGACAGATGGTAGGGTTTATCATATAAGACAAAATGCCATTCCATTGAAGTATTTTGAAGAATTGGAGCATGTATTATTCTTACTTCAAGTGGATGACAGAATAACAGAGACTGCTGCAAACTACTTAAAGGAACAGATTCAGAGACAGAAAAGACTTTATTCTGTTAAGTCTGACAGCAGATATGTTCCAAAGTACAGAAATCACAATGGTGATATTGTTGATATGAAGCCTAATACTGCACAGATCAGAACATATCTTGGTATTAAGGGGCTTGAATTCAATCTAGAGTCTAATAAAGCTTATGTCATAAGACTAGATCGGGAGTTGAGAAAAGCAAAGATTAATGATCTCAGAGCTGCAATATTTCAAACTGGTGAAGATACTGCAGAGCTTAAAGATGTCAAACGGAGAATGATTGATGAACTCAGATATGCTGAGAAATGTTTGTTGAAGAATTATCTCAGAACAACTCCTGACATCAGAGAGATCAGAAAATGATGAAGCCAAGTCGAAGATCTACAACTGCTTAAATTCTGATATTTATACAGATTGAAGTTGTTATCAGAAGTTGAATTGGTAAAAACTTTAAGGACTGTAAGTTGTAGTTATCTTGTCTATTTCTCATGCATTTGTACTTAATGTTTTTGACATCATCAAATATCTGTTAAACTTGTATATTTTGTTAATTTACAAGTTGGGGGAGATTGTTAGATATATTTGATAATGTCATGGCTAATATGTTTTATGTTTAGATTTCAGATCTTATTTGAACAGAACAAATCAGTACTTAACTGATCAGTACTTATACTGGAAGTCAGAACTTAAGGGATATCAGTACTTATGTTATCAGGAGATAGATATCAGAACTTAAGTGCTGAAGGACGATCAGATAAGGACAGTAGCTGATTAAAGTTAAGAAGATCAAGATAAACATAAGAAGAGATATGCATGAAGAAGGAATTCCGTGAAGAATGGAATACTTGGAATAGAAGATATCTGATTGATATATTTTAGGAAGCAGAATTATATTCCATATCAATTAGCGATTATCTTGTAACTGTGTAGTATATAAACACAGACATAGGGTTTACACTATAAGCGTTATCATTATCGAGAATATTATTTATTATAACCCTAGCAGCTCTCGTGATATTTTGTTCATCACTGAGAGATAACAGTTCCAGATTGTAACAGAGTTTATTGTTTAAATAAAGTTTGTTTTCTGTTACATAAGTTCTTGAAGTTTGATTTGATTGTAATAAACACTGTATTCACCCCCTCTACAGTGAAAGTGTGACCTAACAAAGCTGGTTGTCTACCGACGGATAACGCAGATTGCCTCCTGAAGGATGAAGCATTATGCAACTCGACAGATGTTGAATTTTGTGCTTCATTTGTAGTGGATTTTTCTGCATTATCCTTTGATACTATTTCTTGATCACTTTCATCATCACTGTCATCACTAACCATCTCCACATTGTCAAATTTGAGGCTCTCATGGTAATCTCCATCTTGCAGTCCTTCAATCCATTTATCATCAAACATAACATGTATTGATTCCACAACAATATTGGTTCTTAGATTATAGACTCTATATGCTTTACCAACAGCATATCCAACAAAAATTCCTTCATCTGCTTTAGCATCAAACTTCCCATTCTGGATCAGTTTGATTTCTCAAGATATAACACTTACAACCAAAGACATGAAGAAAATTTAGAGTTGGCTTCTTGTTCTTGAACAACTGATAGGGAGTCATGCATTTTGCTTGATTGATTAGAGAAATATTTTGAGTGTAGCATGCAGTATTTACAGCTTCAGCCCAGAAATATGTTGGCAATTTAGATTCTTCAAGCATTGTCCTGGCAGCTTCAATAAGTGATCTGTTCCTCCTTTCCACTACTCCATTCTGTTTTGGAGTTCTTGCTGCTGAAAATTCATGCAAAATTCCATTTTCTTCACAAAATGCTCTCATGACAGAATTCTTGAACTCAGTTCCATTGTCACTCCTGATTCTTCTAACTTTGAAATCAGGATGATTATTGACTTGCCTTATGTGATTGATTATGATTTCACTAGCCTCATCTTTATACTTTAGGAAATATGTCCAAGAGAACTTTGAGAAATCATCTACAATTACTAGGAAAAATCTTTTCCTTGAGATGGACAACACATTGACTGGTCCAAACAAATCCATATAACAGTTGTAAAGGTTCTTCAATTGTTGAATCAAGTTTCTTTCTGAATGATGCTTTAATCTGCTTTAATCTGCTTTCCCTTTTGGCAAGAATCACACAATCCATCCTTAGAAAACTCCACTAGAGGAATGCCTCTAACCGGTTCTTTCTTTACTAGCTCATTCATGGTCTTGAAGTTTAGATGGGATAGCTTCTTGTGCCATAACCAAATTTCATCCTGACTTGCTTTGCTGAGAAGACAAGTAACAGATTCTGAATTAGATGAGTTGAAGTCCGCTAGATACACATTTCCTTTTCTCACACCAGTGAGAACCACTTTTTTTCTTCTTTTGTTAGTCACAACACAGGCTTCTGAGTTGAAGGTTACTGAATTGTACTGAATTGTCTTTATCACAAAGCTGACTGATACTCAACAAATTATGCTTGAGACCATCACTAAGGCAACCTCCTCAATGATGACATTATCTTTTGAAATCAAGCCATATCCCGCAGTATAACCCTTGCTGTCATCTCCAAAAGTAATACTTGGGCCAGCTCTTTCCTTGAACTCTGTGAGCAGGGTAGAATCACGAGTCATGTGTCTTGAACAACCACTATCCAAGTACCATAGATTCTTTCTGTTTCCCTACACACATCAAAATCAAATCAAGTTAATTTTGGTACCCAAGTTTCCTTGGGTCCTACCTTTTTAGCTTTCTTTTTCTGTTTCTTAGGCTTTATCTCATTTGACTTGGGGATATCAGATTCATCCTTAGTCATTTGAGTTGGGCCTTTGAAACCATTCATCATAACAAAATTATCATGCATACTTTGATTAACAGGGAATGGCATGCTACTAGTGAACACGTTATTCCAGTAAGGCATGCTAAATGGCATTTGTGGCATACTAAATGCAGCATAATAGGGATTAGGTGCAAATGGCATATTAGCAAACTGTGCATTCATATTCTATGTAGACATAGCATTCATAGGCATAGGAGGCATGGCATTCATGTTGGGAAAGTGAGGTGGCACAGATATGGAAGTAGGCATGACAGATTTGCAATTAACAGACAAATGATTTACACTACCACACTTGACACATATTTTTCTTAGAGCATATTTATCAGGTATGTATTTATTGTGTTTGTTAATCCCTACTTTACCATTTCTATTATTCTTCTTTTTAACCTCTGTTTTAACCTCAATCTTTTTAAGTCTGTCACTCAATTGCTTGACAGTCATATAACCAACATTAGCCTTTTTCCCTTTCTTAACTTGACTCGATTCTCCTATAACAAAATTATTGGAAACTGATCCATACTTTTCATTTAACTTAACAAGTTTGGCTTCACTGATAGGCTTGCACACAATCGACCAAATGAGGATTTACATCACTCGATGGATAACCCTTTTTGTTATTCGACGGATGACCCTCATCATCCGTCGAGTCTATATCTGTTAGCACTCCTTCCACCAAATTTGGATCTAGCTTCTCCTTGTTCTTCTTCCAGACTGCATCACAAAAGGACTCGATCCCTTGAACTTTGGTGATTTGAGCATGAACATCTCTAGATGTTTTTCATGCCTTAATCACCTCCTGTTCACGATCAAGTTGCTTCTTCAAAATTTCTTCTTTCTTCAAGGACTGAGTTAATTCCTCCTTGGAAATCTTACACTCAATTTTTAATTTTTCAAAATCAATGAACTGAGACTCTAGCACATTATTCCTCTCACTTAAAAACAAATTGTTTTCTTTGATTTTAGCATTTTCTTTAGTAAGAGACTTAAGTGTAACACGCAAATGATATAACTCTATAGACATGTCATTTATAGCATCATCACACTCAGCTTTATATAAATGTGCAAGGTTTGTAGTAATTACCTGATTACTTGAAGAACTTGTCTCTGTTTCATCAGACTTGGTCATTAGGGCTAGAGTGACATAGCTGACATCTTCATCTTCATCCAGACCATTTGTTGCCCAGTCATTTTCCTATGTAATGAAAGCCCTTTTCCTTTTGTTTGAGTAACTCAAAGTATTTCTGTTTATAATCCACAGAATCAAACTTCTTTTTGTTGGAATCTGACTTTCTACACTCACTGGCAAAGTGCTCTGCCAAGCCACATTTGAAACATTTAAATTTTGATTTATCCACCATGTTTCTATTTGGCTTGGCTGCTCCAAAGTTCTTCTTGAACTTGAGCTTGGCAAATCTTCTGGAAAGAAATGTTAGATGTTCATCAATGTCCTCCATGTCATCTTGGCTCAAAGAATCTTCATTTTTCAGCTACCAGCCCCTTGCCCTTATTTTCACAGACCCTTGAACTTGATTCAACAGCTTCCATCTTCATCTCCTTCTCTTTTTCTAACTTAGCAACTAGTGCAATGGATCCTCCTTTCTTCTTTCCTCTCTGCATCCTCTCATCTTGCTCTAGTTCAATCTCATAAGTCTTCAGGATGCCATACAGTCTCTCCAAATTAAACTCCTTATAATCTTGACAGTTTCTTAATGAGACTGTCATTGGTTTCCATTCCTTTGGAAGAGATCTAAGGAATTTCAGATTGGAGTCTTTTGTCTGATAGACCCTTCCATGCAGCTTCAGAGCATTTAGTAGTTTTTTAAACCTACTAAAGATGTCAGTGAGAGACTCACTTTCTTCACTATGAAAATGCTCATATTGCTGAATCAGTAGCTGCATCTTGTTTTCTCTAACTTACTCAGTGCCATCACAAATAATCTGTATAGTATCCCAAACATCATTGGAAGTTTTGCAATTGATGATGTTGTCAAACATATCACCATCAACTCCATTGAACAGGATATTCATGGCCTTCTTATCTTTCCTGACTTGTTCAATATCAGGATCAGACCATTCATGCCTTGGCTTGGGGACAGATGGCTCATTTCCAGTTGCAGCTCTCATTGGTACATGAGGACCTCTTTCTATGCAATCTACATAAGAATCATCTTGAGAAAGTAAATGAAGATGCATCTTTACCTTCCAGTGATGGTAATTATCTTTATCCAGAAAAGGAATCTTGAATCCAACATCCTTCTTGTTCATCTTGCTGTGTTGTTGAGATCTTTAAACTCTTTGTTCTTCAAGAGCTTGCTCTGATACCAATTGTTAGTCCTATAACAATTCAACAAGAATTACAGAAGGGGGGTTGAATGGAATTCTTGAAACTTTTTCTTAAATAAAAAAATGTTCTAACTTAAATATATATATCAGTGTGAATTGATTTGCAGAGTGCGGAATAATAACTTCAAATGAATCAAAACACAAGTAATTAAAAACAAAAGTCTTTAAAAACTTTCTGGTGGATTTGAATGTATCCACCAGAGATATATAATATATATGGAGAGAACTTTGTGTAGCAAAAAGCTCACAGCTGCTTACAAACTTTGAACAACTAAGAGTGCAGAGAAATGCTAAGGATATAGCTTACAAAAATTTATCTCCTTGTTTGCTTAGTTAGTTATTCTATTTGCTGCTTCTTGGTTTATATATCACCAAGATTACAAAGTAATAAGATAAGATAATAAAACAAAAACTATCAAGTCTAATACTATGCTACTTCATTACTCTATTCCAGCATCTTTGAATATTTTCATAATAGCATGGAAATGGCAATGCTTCTTTGTTCTCTAAAACCCAGTTGAATAGGCTTCCACATTCCATTTGCATACACTCGACGCATATGACTGTGTTGTCACTGTCAACAGATGTTTGAATTCTTTATCCATCAGGTTCATGATCATCCGTCGAGTTCATGATCATCTGTCGGGTTCATGATCATCCGTCGGGTTGTCTAGTTGATCATCTGTCGAATGGCATTGATGTTTATCCGTCGGGTAGCAATCTGGCACTTGACTTCATTTCATTTATGCAGGATTACAAGACATCATCTATGTACAATTAATCAACATATTCTTCATATGTAGTTAAAGTCAACATGACTTGAGTATTACTTACAGAAATTAAACAATGTGTATGCAGAAATGTGCTATCGACTTATTGTTACATAAGCTACTTACTCGATGGATAATAAATCATCATCCGTCGGGACTATATTGAGTCATCCGTCGGGACTATAATCCTTATCCGTCGAGTGCTACATTTTTCACTAAGTAAAATCTACCAAGGTGTTTTGTTAATGAAATCATCAAGTACACCACATATACACAACATCTTTATAAAATCATATAATAACCTAAAAATTACTAGAAAAATACCAAAATTATCTATATTTTATTCTGGACAATTAAAAATTAAAATGCCCCAATTTTATCATATATAAACATCCAAACATCAATTCCAATTATCAAATAATACTCCAAAATATCACATAACAATTATTTATTGATAAAAATAATTGCACGATATTTCCCGGATATTACAGGAACCAATTGACGAGTGCAAGTATAGAAAAAGTGAATTGATAAGGCAAGTGTTTCTGCTCTTTCTTGTACTATAATTGTAAGTATTCCTAATAGTTCTTATTCTATATGACAAGTACTTTGAAGTACTTAACCCTAAACCCTGATTCTTATTGATCTTGAGCCGCAAGCCTGATTTCTTGTAAACCACTGATTGTTGAATTCTTGGATATGAACCATATACATACGATACTACTCCACAAATACATATCTACCACGTACTGACTCTTAATATGAGATTGCTTAACATATGAACCTTTATGCCTTGTATAATAGAAGACCAATTCTTGTAACCACCGAACCCTGGTATTCTACATTCTAATTCTTTCCCTGGATTAAAAGTTAATCTTTCTATTTACCTTGTTATACCTTCATGGTATTGTGAATCACCCTATGCTTTAAGATAAATGTTGTTTATGATTCAGTTTATCGATTTACATGGTTTATCATGTTGATATTATGGAATTGGATTGTTTTTAAATATGGACCAGATTCGTGGTCGGACCAGATTCGTGGTCATAATATGCCAACGTGTGCCTTGGATTCAGTATATAGAGCAAAGCAGGGAGCCTTGTTCAGGAGCCTAAAAGGATGATCAAGGTATTCTCAGATTTTCTTCCAAAATTTGGATTCCATCAGCAGCCGAGTTGAAAAATGAAATTCTACAGGAAGCTCACAATTCAAAGTATTCCATTCATTCGGGAAGTACCAAGATGTACCGAGATTTAAAAGAGAATTATTGGTGGCCAGACATGAAGAGAGAAATTACGGAATGGGTTAGCAAATGTTATATGTGTCAAAGAGTTAAGGCGGAGCACCAGAGACCAAGCGGATTGTTATAGCCACTAGAGATTCCAGAATGGAAGTGGGAGCACATTGCTATGGACTTCATAGTTGGCTTACTAAGAACGAAAGCGAACCATGATGCTATTTGGGTTATAGTGGACAGACTAACCAAATCAGCTTATTTCTTACCTATTAATGAAAGATTTTCACTGGATAAGTTGGTTTATATGTATTTGAAATAAATAGAAGTGCGTCACGGAGTCCCTGTGTCTATTGTATCGGATCGAGATCCACGATTCAATTCAAGATTTTGGAGAAGTTTTCAAGAATGTTTGGGAACTAAGTTAAACATGAGTACAGCTTATCATCCGCATACTGACGGCCAAAGTAAGAGAACAATCCAAACAATTGAAGACATGTTACGTGTTTGTGCCATCAATTTCAAAGGAAATTGGGATGAACATTTCCCCTTAGTGGAGTTTGCTTACAATAACAGTTATCATGCCAATATCAGAATGCCTCCCTATGAAGCTCTTTATGGACACAAATGTCGATCACCAGTATATTAGGACGAATTCGGAGAACGTAAAATACTTGGACCTGAACTGGTACAGCAGACAAAGGAAGTTCTTGAAGTTATTCAGAAAAGGCTAATTGCAGCACAAGATCGTCAAAGGAAATATGCAGACCAATCCAGAAAGGATATGGAATTCAAAGAAGGAGATCTAGTGTGACTGAAAGTGTCACCGTGGAAAGGATTATCGAGATTCGGAAAGAAAGGGAAATTGAGTCCTAGATACATTGGACCTTTTGAAATTTTAAAACGTGTCAGCATGGTAGCATACGTGTTGGCGTTACCCCCATACATGGAGCACATTCATAATATTTTTCACGTAACGATGCTTAAGAAATATAATCCAGATTCTAGGCATGTAATTGAGTATGAGACGATAGAACTTTAGGCAGATTTATCGTATGTGGAGAATCTAATAGAGATTCTAGAAAAGAAAAAGAAAGTATTAAGAAATAAAGTTATAAATTTAGTAAGAGTGTTGCGGAGAAACCCAAAGGTTGAAGAGTCAACCTAGGAGTTAGAAAGTGATATGCGAGAAAGGTACCCTCAGTTGTTTACTTAGGAGGTTCTGAGGACAGAATCCTTTTAAGGGGGGAAGGATGTAATATCCGGGACATAGCAAGTTATTGTTTTTATCAATAAATAATTATTATGTGATTATTATGTGATTTTTGAAGAATTATCGGATAATTGGTGTTGATATGTGGATGTTTATATGTGATAAAGTATAGGTATGTTAATTTTATTATGTCCAGAATAAAATATAGATAATTGTGATATTTTTTTAGTAATTTTTGGACTGTTATATGATTTTATAATATTTTATGAATTTATTAATTATTTTCTGAATAATTATAAAACTATTATAAAAAGTCGGGAATCGTCCAACTTCAACCTTTTTTAAGTTTTTACAACCCGAAACTATTCGAAAAACTCCTTCCTAACCTAATCTGATTATTCCTGATATTTTCCATATTTTGACTTTTTTAATCCGAATTACGATTTGACCCGTGCGCTTCCTAGCGCAAAATTTTCGATACGATAATCATTTCGATAACATTATCTTCGTATAAAGTATTTTATAAGAAGTCCGGTCTTGATAATTATTCAAAAATTTTAATAGTTATCCAAAAGTTTTGATAATTATCCAAAACAGGTTGATAATTATCCAAAACATTATCCAATCAGATCGTTTTGTAGTTACCTAGCGGCTAAATAACTTATTTTTTGATCCAATACGATCCAACGCGTATTAATATTTCATAAATATAAATAGCCCTTTTCTTAATTCATTTTAATGGTATAATCATAATCAACCAGTAAAAACCAATAAAATACAGAGAAAACCCTAATTAATCGTCGTGTTCTTGAAAATCAAACTCAAATTCGAAGGCATTACCGAACTAGGAATCGAGCGTGCCATATACCAAATCGAAGCTCTCGAAAAGCTCTTTCAGAATCAACCATCCATTTTATTGCAGAAATCAAGGTTTTGATCTTATTTATTGATTTTAATTCAAATTAATTATTGATTAAAATAGAAACTTTTGATGTTGATGTTGTTTTTATGATTTGATGATTGAATATTGTAGATAATTTTGTCCTGGTCATTTTGGTATATTATTTGATGAATTTGGAGTTCAATAACATGTTCAAATTGTTGTTTGATTCTCGAATTGAAGAAGTAGGGTTTATGTGTTTGAATGTTCTTAATTTAAAATTAGGCGTTTCTTTGTTAGGGGTTATTAGTTGAAATTGATCACATGGTTGAATAGATCGTTGAAAGATAAATCGAATGGTATATAGCAGATTAACAAACGATTCCTGGAATGATTCAATCAAGCTTCGCCGGAAAATGTCGAGTTCGTCGGCGGCGAAGTTTCAGAAGAATTTCTTGATCAAAGTATGTATTTTTTGTCGATTCTAAACTGTTAACTAAGTTCCTAGCAACGAGTACTTCAGTTCTGCTCATTTTTGTCAAGTTCTGGGCGAGTTGATTCGCCGTCGGCGGCCAAAGACGGCGAGGGCGACGGTGGAAATTTACGATTTAGCCCCTGAATTTTTCCAAAATATTCCGTTTTGGTATTCATGTTTTAAAAACTTGCACTTCAACCCCTGCAGTTTGCAAAATTTGCAAATATTAGATTCCAGTTTCAAAAACTTTCAAAAATCATATTTCCTTTTTATTTTATTTTCAGAAAATAGTTTTTAATATTTAAAAATTCTAAAAATCATTATTTTTAATTCTGAAAATCAGTTTTTATTCAAAAATAGATCTGAATTATTTAATTTATTAATTTTAGTTGATAATTAATTAGTTAATTAGTTAATTAATTTAAACATTAATTGATTAATTAATTTAATTAGTTATTAATTAATTTAATGGATTATTTAATTAGATTTAATTATTTATTTGGATTTAAAAATTCTGAAAAATAGTTTTGAGCTTTAAAATATTATTTAAAATTATTTTTAAAGCTCGATAATTATTATTAAATCATTTTAAAGTCAGATTCGGGTGTTCGAACTCTGTTATTTGATTATAAAATGATTTGGAGACCCGTTTTAACTCCGAAAAATGTTTAAAAATTCGTATTAAATACCTGAAAAATCATTTTAACCCCGAATCTTCTTTGAATAATTATTTTAATTGGATATCTTACGTGCTATATGCTATATGTGATCTGATTGATGCATAATATACCTGTATATGTATTGTTTGACGGTTTTCGTTGTAACTTTCAATCCGTACGTCAGATGTGGGTGAAATAAAGGGTAGATAGAGGCTTGTAACGAATAGAAAGAGATGAGAAGTAGTAATGATAATTATATGTGATGTCTAACAGAGGAAGCGAGACATAGAAAGGGAAAACAAGTGGTCAGTGAGTGGAAACCAATTGACGAGTTCAAGTAGAGAAAAAGCGAATTGATAAGGCAGGTGTTTCTGCTCTTCCTTGTAGTATAATTGCAAGTATTCCTAATAGTTCTTATTCTATATGGCAAGTACTTTGAAATACTTAACCCTAAACCCTGATTCTTATTGATCTTGAGCCGCAAGCCTGATTTCTTGTGAACCATTAATTGTTGAATTCTTGGATACGAACCACACATATACGATACTACTCAACAAATACATATATACCACGTACTGACTCTTGATATTAGATTACTTAACATACGAACCTTTATGCCTTATATAACAGAAGACCAATTCTTGTAACCACTGAACCCTGGTCTTCTACATTCTGATTCTTTCCCTGGATTAAAAGTCAATCTTCCTGTTTACCTTGTTATACATTCATGGTATTGAGAATCACTCTATGCTTCAAAATAAATGTTGTTTATGATTCAGTTTATTAATTTACATTGTTTATCATGTTAATATTATGGAATTGGATTGTTTTTAAATATGGACCAGATTCATGGTCGGACCAGATTCGTGGTCATAATAGGCCAATGTGTGCCTTGGATCCAGTATATAGAGCAAAGCAAGGAGCCTTGCTCAGCAGCCTAACCTTGGTTTTTAAAAATGAAAGTGAATATCCAATTCTAATTATTGCTTATCAGGAAACTTCATTCCTTATATTATTTCAACTGATCATTATTAATCTCAGTGACTGTCATTATGACTTGCTGAGCTAGTTAGCTCACTCTTGCAAATCTGTTTATGTTCTTTTCCAGTTAAGAAGGAAACTGGTGGTAGCGAGGATCCCCAGTCGAGTGCGCAAGCTAGGTTTCCAGGTTGAGATGGAATAAGCTAGCGGAAGATGTGTGGCTTAGTTTGTGTTGAAAGTTTGTATAAAGTTTACTTCCGTTGTATGATAAATGAATTGGGATTTGGTACGTTATAATAAATAAGGTTGTAGCTTCTGGACATACTTTGAACTGTTGTGATCCGTGGTTATGGTAAGTAGGGTCACTGCATACATATTATTTCATAAACAGGTTTATATATGGTGTGTGTGTGTGTGTTGTGGACCCCAAACTTCTGACCCGGGTTTGGAGGGCACCAAAATCACGGTGTGTTGGCATCTCCCTGAGCTTAATGTTGACAAACTGCATCAAGGAATCAAATTTCGCAATCAACTGTGCCTTAGGTTCCTCTCTGAGTCGAGTATCATCCTGAAAAGCTACATCCAATCGCTCCATAATTCGGTCGTACTTCCCTTGGAGCCTATCAAACTGAAGCCTCAAGTTAGCGTACACGTAGAAAGCAATAGTTTCGGATGGCACCGAGGACGAGGACGAATGCATCCTTTGTTGAGAAAGAATATATACGAAGGAAAATATTAGCGACTTACTTGATTAATATCTACTTACACTCTCGTATTTCCTATATATATATATCCTATAACCTATGTGGACTGTTCATGGACTCTAAACCTTAGCTCTGATACAAAGACCTGTCACAGCCCAAAAATAAAACTAATAGATAATAACTGATAAATATAAAGTCATTACAAATGGTTGTTTATAATAAAATTCAAAATCACAAGGTTCAGTCTTTGAACATTCCAACACTACAACTATTACAACTTTTACATAACTACGGCCCTCACACAAATGCCAACTATACTAGATGAGCTCTCACATAAGCCTCAGCATCTACACCGGTAGACTTACGAGCAGTCTGCTTGAATCTAACCATACTTGCTAGCTGAAATAACATGAATAATAGTAAGAAGTGAGCCAAACGCTCAGCAAGATATATCATAAGACGGAAATTAACAGCTTAGCAATTCATAATTCAAAATTAAGGTGGATTGCATCATTATTTAAGTAAAAACATTCTTAACCAAATCATTGCTCAAAATCATTTTATGACGCTACGGATTACAGTCGGTGATCAGCCGCGAAGTAATCCCGAACCTCGCTGGGTCCTAACAAATTTTAGTTGGGATCCCTAGGCAACTTTTAACCCTAGTATAATAAGTGTGAAAGGGACTTGCGTCTTAGTCCAATCCTCCAATCTCAAGAAAACATTCTTTTGTTTAAAAAGGAATTATCTTTTATAAAACTGATGCCAGGGAGAAATCACAAAACTTCTAAACAATAGAGTTTAAATTATCAGTCAAGGATTGGAGTTATGGAACTCTTATCAGAAATGAATTAACTTCTCACTAGCAGGGTCATCAAAGATGAATATCAATGCTTTATCGACCAAGGAAGAAAGTATAAAAAAAGAATCATAACAATAATTAAAAAGATAGGGATCTCAAATTTGGAGGGTAATACATGGCATATATCTAGTTACAAAGTTTGGGTATGATACTAAAGAGTAATGAAGAAGTATGAAGTTGGATTATTGATATCTCAAGGAATCAGGGGTATAGTATCAAATCAATAGGGGTTTTATGATCATGGAAATTGAAATATTGGAGCTTACAAAGGTATTTTGGTATGGTATGAGCAATCGAAATATAGTAATTATAGGTACTAAGTCAAGTTGTGGCAAGACGTAGATAAGCGAATTATCTGTATTAGTGCATAAATGAACTTGGAACAATTGCGATAATAACAAGCATGACATAACATTTGTAACAACTCAATTTAAGATTAAGTTACTTGCATAACAATAGAATTTACAAGAGAGAAACACTTGCATAAAATTAGTTATGAAGGGGAGGTGCACTTGCCTTAAAGAAGGCTTTATCTAGAACTCGACTTGGCTTAGGAGCAACCGGGAGCACTACTCGACCTTGACGGCAAGCTTCCTATCTTTACATGATCCTACACAATAATAATAACTCTCATTATAAAAGACTCTTATAAGAACAATCGACCCTCGCTAATGCACAATTCGACTCCAAGTAGCATTTAGCGTCTTACTTTGCATAACACCTCAAGTCAACGCACATTACTATATATATATAGCACTATAGCACCTTGGAGAACATAAACACAGATAAGTACTTGTAATATATTATTTAGACTTGGTGCATCATTGGGTATTGAATGATCTCACTCAACTAATCTCCACAAATTGACGATCGTAGTGCAACTTTACTAATCTCGAAACTCGAAATGCCTAAACTTGGTGATCTCATTTCTCTCGACCATACCTAAGTCCTTACACCCTAATAAACTTTATCTAATTGTAAACACTAAGTCTTAATTATGCCTCGCTCATAGGGTTCACAAAACTAAGTGTTAAGTCGTAGTGTTCTCACGTGCACTCTCTTGGTTACACCTTGGGCGACCTAGGGTCTTTGATATTCTTTTTCTATAAGCCTTCCTACCAAAATTATCCCACTAGACTCTTAAGACCTAAATGTAACGTATGTACTTGGAATGACACCAAGGTCTAACCTAGGCCTCCCTGGGCCTACCCTCAAAATCGACACAAATCTGCTTAGTGCCTTAAAAACTGCCCTATTTTTGACTTACTTTTAATCATTGATTAAAACTCTAAACCAACATATTTCAACTTGAAAACCTTTCCTAGACTTCCTAGTATCAGTACTAATCAATTCCTAATGAGGGCCTATACATAACACCACTTTATGACCTCTAAACTACACTAGACCTAAACTGTCCCCTGTTCCGATAGATTTAGTGTTTTCGTGTGCGCACCTCACTAAATGGTAAGTTTTCTTAAATCTATTGCTTTTGGACTCAAATATATATCAAGTACCAACTCTCTGCATCTCGGGCCTACCAAGGCCTAAGAAATTCCCATTCAAAACTCACCTATAACTAGTGCGCAAATCTGGAAAATCGAAATGTCCTACTCTAACCCTTCCACCTTAACTTTCACTCTAAAACCAAGAACTAAACCTCTAACCAAGAAACCCTAATGCAATATTACCCTCAGCTAATTCCTCAATAGGTGTGTAAATCATTCATACCCTAGTGCACCTTCATGCAAATAAATTACCAAAAACAATGCAAGTGAACCATCAACAAGATTTCGACTAAGCAAGAGAGATCATTTCTTACCAAATTCAATTTTTTGCACTTAATTAACAATAATATTCATGCATACTAACTTACCTTAACTAATTTTATCAAAATAACATGGTAACCACTCCTATTATGCACAAACAAATTCGAAATTTAAGAGTTGAACCATACATGCATGCTTTCGAATATAGTAGCAAATATATCATGGTTTTTCATCAAAATCTCATTATAAAACTAGCATGCAAGACTAGAAATGGCTATATCAAGAATGATAACTAACATGCAAAGAGTTTTATCAAGTTTCCTTTACAAAAATACTTATTACTAGCACATAAGTAATGTATCTCATATAGAAACCATGGATTCACAAGAATCAAAGGGTTTCTCTTTGAGTTTAAACAAAAACACCACATGCAACCATAAACCATCAACTTTTAAACATAAGAATCTTTGGGAAGTGTGTAAACTAAGCATAGGAAGTAAAATTACACTAAAAGAAGTTGGGAGAGTGAATAAAAAATGGAAGGGAATGGGGAAGGGGGGGCTTCGGCCGAGAGGGTGGGGGAGGAGGAGGGAGAAGAGAGAAAAAAATGAGTGGAGTGGAGTGGAGTGTGTTTGAGGGTTGGTTTGGTTTTGATCATTTTATTCTATCTTTACCCACATGCAAAAGTGAGTGGGCTATGCAATTACCATACTATCCCTCTCCCTTAAAAACAAAGTTTGCATGCAAGGGTATCTAGGTAATTTGGCTAGTGTAGAAGTACTTAATGGGGTTACAAATTCCCATTATGCCCTCGTCTTTGAATTGAGGGTTGAATGCATGCATGGGTAATGGGATAATTTGCTAATTAATAATCAAACTAATAACAAGAATAAATTTTATAAATAAAAATATAAATCCATAAATTACAAGAGTGGTATCATAAAATAGCTTAGAATTTTTAGAAATTTTATAAAATCACTTTTGAAATTTATTGATGAAAATATTTTTAAAATAATTTTTCTCAAAATAAGAAATACACTTTCTAAATCACATAAAAGAGCAAATAATACATTTCTTGCTTTCAAAATTCTTAAATAATTTAACACAATTATTATGCACCAATACAATCACACAAGCACATATCCATATAATTTTATAAATGACTCCATTATAGTTATTAAATACTGAATTAAAGATTAAATGGAATACCTGTCATCACAATTTCAGTTTTAAGTTATTGAGAAGTCTAAAATTTATACTTGTAGAGAACTCCATGTATATATATATGTCAAAATCTATGCAATACTTATCGAGAAGTTATAAAGAGGCTTGTCGAGAAGTTCATTGAGAAGTCATGAAAAAACATATTTAGAACTTGGTTCTTTACATACTTTTGTCCTCTTTCAGTTCTGTTTTATATTAATTTCACATATTAAGAATGTGAATTAACAATTGGACAGTTTTTCTCAGAATTTGAAAAATTCCAAGTTAATTTTAATTTTGAAAAATAAATATACAGAAAATTCTGAAATATTTATAAATCATATTCCAGTTAATCTCTAATAAATCAAATTAATTTTGATTTATCAGAAGTAATCTGCAGCAACACATTAGCTGGGTTCTTGCCTTTAGGATGAATAATTTAGCATACCAATTTCAACTACAAGTCTGGTGAAAGTTGCTTCATCCAAAGGTTTAGTGAAAATATCAGCCAATTATTTTTCTATTGGAATAAAAATAAGCTCAACATTACCATTTACAGCATGTTCTCTAATAAAATAGTACCTTACATCAATATGCTTAGTTCTAGAATGATTAACTGGATTAGCAACAATAGATATGGCACTAATATTGTAACACATGATTGGAATTTTATGTAACACTAGGCCATAGTCCATTGATTGATTTCTAATCCAAAGCACTTGAGCACAACAACTTCCCGCATCTATGTATTCAGCCTCATCTGTTGAAGTTGATACATATTGATGTTTCTTACTATACCAAGATAAAGTCTTTGACCAAGGAATTTACAGCTTCCACTTGTACTCTTCTTGTCTACCCTGCTTCCAGCAAAATCCGCATCTGTATAAATCCAACAGCTTCAAAACCAGTTCCCTTATGATACTACAATCCCAAGTTTGGTGTCCCCTTCAAATATCTTAAAATCCTCTTGATAGCCATCAAATGTGATTATTTAGGATTTGCTTGAAATCTAGCACACACACATGTAGCAAACATGATGTATGGTCTACTAGCAGTTAAGTACAGCAAAGATCCAATCACTCCTCCATAACCTGAAATGTCTACACTTTTTCCTTTCTTATCTTCATCCAACTTAGTAGTTGTAGATATAGGTGTTAATGCAGGTGAACAGTCAACCATTCCAAATTTTTTCAACAGATCTTTGACATACTTGGTTTGACTGATAAAGATTTCATCACTTCTTTGGCTAACTTGAAGAAAAAGGAAGTAACTTAATTCTCCCATCATACTCATCTCATATACACTCTACATGAGTCTTGGAAATTTTTGACATAGCTTTTCATTTATAGAACCAAAAATGATATCATCCACATAGATTTAAACTAGGATAATATCATCACCATGTTACTTGTAGAATAGAGTCTTATCAATTACCCCTCTAGTGAATCCATGTTTTAGTAAAAAAATTGACAGTGTGTCATACCATGCTCTAGGTGCTTGCTTTAATCCATAAAGAGCCTTTAACGGTTTATAAATAAAGTCTGGAAATTATGAATTTTCAAAGCCAAGTGGTTGTTGCACATAGACTTCTTCTTTCAATTCACCATTAAGGAATGCACTTTTCACATCCATTTGATACACCTTGAAATTTGAATGTGCAGCAAATGCCGGAAAAATTCTTATTGCTTCAATTCTTGCAACTGGAGCAAAAGTTTCATCATAATCAATTCTTTTTTCTTGTGAGTAGCCTTTGGCAACCAGTCTTGCTTTGTTTCTTGTCACAATTCCATTTTCATCCATATTGTTCATGTACACCCACTTTGTGCCAATGATACTTCTGTTCTTAGGTGCAGGAACCAATTCTCAAACTTTCTTTCTTTCAAATTGATTTATCTCTTCTTGCATGACAGTTATCCAGTTAGGATCAAGTAGAGCTTTCTCAGTTTTTTAGGCTCAATTTGGGAAAGAAAGCACGCATGCAAGCATTCATTTGTAGTAGCAATTCTAGTTCTCACTCCAGCATTTGGATCACCAATTATAGCATCTATTATGTGACTCTTATACCATTTTCTGGTATGATCTTGTTGATTAGAGTTGTCTGCATTTTCTCCATTGTTGCATGACTTGTATAACTATCATCTCGTTCTCCCCATGAGTTTATGTCATCAAATTCAGGTGAATTTTTATCTTGAGATTAATTCTCATCTTTAAAGTTCACTGGTTCATTTGTTTCTTCCTCCATTTTATTGTCTGTGTTAATTTCAACATCATCTTCAAAATCACTATCAATGTTCCGATTTTTAAATTTAAGGACTCCTGCTTCATTTTCATCAAGGCATTCCAAGCCTCGACACTTGTCATCATCAAATGTCACATCTGTGCTTTTCATAATTTTCTTTTGTTCAAGCACATAAACTCTGTAGGCAGTTGTTTTCAATTACTATCCTATAAATATAGCTTCAAATACTTTAGAGTCAAATTTTTAAACATATTCATAGTTTTTTTAGCACAAAGCATTTGCTTCCAAACACATGCAGATGCTTTACAGTAGGCTAATAAGATTGAGTAGGATGACTTGCCAAGATTTTTGTTGATTAGATATCCATTTTGGGTATAACATGCAGTACTGACAGCTTCTTTCTAAAAACTTCCTGGCAAATTTATATCTTGCAGCTTCAACTAGAGTTCTATTTTTCCTTTCAACCACACCATTTTGATGGGGTACTTGCAGATGAGAACTCTTGAACAATGCCCTTGTCTTTGCAGAATTCACTTAAAGTTGCATTCCTGAATTCTGTGCCATTAACACTTCTTAGTCTTTTAACACAATTTTGATCCTCAACCTGCTTCTCAACTTTCTTTATGTGTTCAATGATGATGTGTGCAGTTTCATCCTTTGAATGCATAAATTCCACTCAAGTGTATCTTGAGTAGTTATCCACCATCACTAGTGCATATTTCTTTCTGGATAGACAAGACATTAACTGGTCCAAACAGGTCCATGTGAATAAACTGCAATGGTGCACTTATAGAATTTATATTCTTGCTCTTGTGACTTAACTTTTTTATTTTGCCTTTTTGACAAGCCTCACAAACTTCATCTTGAGCAAATTTCAGATTTGGCATGTCTCTCACTAATTCATTTTTACCAAGGTATTGATAGCTTTGTAATTCAGGTGAGATAGTTTCTTGTGCTATAGCTTGCTTTGCTCAATGGATGCCTTCGTGTAGAAGCAATATAATCTATCCTTGTTTGCTGAATTTAAGTCTGCAACAAACAGGCTTCCTTTCTTTGCTCCTTTCAAAGAAACTTCACTAATTTTCTTGCTAACAATTGAACAATATTCTTTGTCAAATATTATCTTGAAACCTTTTTCTATGAACTGGCTGACACTTAAAATATTTACTTCAAGACCAATAACTAGTGCTACATCTTCAATGATAATATTTCCGGAAATCAACTTGCCATATCCCATTGTGAATCCTTTGTTGTTCTCCAAAAGTCACCAATGGGTCAGCCATCTCCTCAAAATGTGATAGCATGGCTTTATCGCCTGTCATATGCCTGGAGCATCCACTGTCAATGATTCATATAAATTTATTCTTCTTGCTCTGCAGACAATGAGGATTAAGTGTGTTTAGCTACCCAAGCATTGTTGGGTACTTTCTTTCCTTTTTCACAGAAGTTGTAGAAGTAGAGTTTGAGCTTTCAAAAAGAACATCATTCATTGTTTGATTAGAATTATCCTTTTTAACTGTAGATCCAAGATTTACTTCCTTGAGATCTCTTCTCAATTTATGACAGCTTGTCATAACCTTCGTATTGCAGGAAATGCAATCAAACTTGTCACAGAATGAATAGGGATCTTCAGCTAGTTTGTCATTGTACTTGCATGCTTCAATCTTTATCTCACTAACAGTCTTTCTACAAAGGTCAGTTAGATGAATTGTTGAGCCACATTTTTGACATTGCTTCCTTGGAGCATCTTTAACATAGGCATAGTTCTTGTTCTTGTTTACACCAATTTTCCATTTCTGTTCCTTTTCTTTTTCCCAATATTCTCAGTTTTTGCTTCCTTTATTGGTGTCTTTGCAATCTGGTTTACTATGGGCTTCTTTTCATTTTTTGCAATAGAAGTGGTTTATGCAGTATTCTTCTGATTATCTTCATCTACAATTTTTTGCTTGATGACCAATTCAACTTTACTGAAATCAACTTCACAAGCTTTGAACAAAGATGTGTGTACTTTCTTCAGCATTACAGGAACATCATGGTTCACTGTTTCTCTTCCTTTGTCAGCTTCACCTTTCTTGTGAGAATTCAAGGCCTCATAGTCCAAACCAATAACTATGTTAGCACATGGTTTGTTCTTCTCATTATATTGTCCAACCAGCTGAGATGCATTCTTGTATAATTTGAGCTTCAAATCATTCTTCTTCAACTTTTTTCTCAACACTACCTCCACTTCACTAGCACATTTAAGCTTGTTTTTGAGATATTCATTTTCTTGCTTAATTATCTCAAAACTAACAAGTTGTGGCTCCAAAACCTGTTTCTCTATCTCAAGCTTCTCATTAATCTTTGACAACCTACTTACCTCCTCAGTAGCTGCCATCATGCTTCTGTGGATGTGAGTATCTCTACACTCATTTTCTTAACAGTTTCTTTATATTGACTTGCATTTAAATCAATTATGGTTAGAGTTGGTACCTCTGATTTAGATGCATATGATTCTTCTTTCTCTAGAGCCATTAAAGCATAATTCCCATATTCTTCATTGTCATCCTCTTCATATGTATCATCTCAACTTTTTCCTTCTGCAATATAAGCCTTTCCCTGTAGATTTCTCAAGAGTGCTTCATACTTTGCTTCCAATTTCAAATAAGCTTTATCTTTCTTCACCTTCTTTGGCTTTCTACATTCAGTGGCAAAATGACCTAAATCATCACAATTATAGCACCTTATCTTTGATCTGTCAACAGATCATGTTTTGTAGCCATTTTTGCCAGCTGATTTGAACTGAGTTTTTCCTTTCTAATTGCTATTATTGTTGGATGTCTGACCCTTTTTCTTGAAGTACTTTATCTTCTTAACCATTCTGCTAGAGAATTTCCTTGCAAGATATGCCATTGACTGGTCCATCTCATCAAGTTCATCAAGGGTGTAGTATTCATCATCTTCTAGCTCTAATATGACTTGCTTCTGTGGTTCCTTATTTTTTTCTCAACAGTTTGAACAATTGGAGTCTGAGCTTCTTGTTCATCTTCAGATGATTTACTATCATTGGCAACCAAGGTACTAGTTCCATCAACAACATGACCTTGACCAGCCCTCAATGACTTCGTCTATAACATTTCCAACTCATAGGTCTTCAAGATCCCATATAAAACTTCCAGAGTCATTCTGCTTAAATCTCTACCTTCTCTAATAACATATATCTTTTGTTCCAAATGGTCAGGAAGAGTGAGCAAGAATTTAAGGTTGACCTCTTCAGCTTTATAATACTTGTCATGAAGTTGCAAATCATTTATCAGCTTATTAAACCTTTCAAAAATATCAGTTACACTTTCCTTAGGTTTAGCCATAAAAACCTCGTACTGTGACACCAAGATCCTTCTTTGATTAGATCTAACCTCTTCTGTTCCCTCACACACTATTTCAAATTTCTCCCAGATATGTTTAGCAGACTCACAGTTGATAATGTTATTGTATATTACATTATCAACAAACTCAATCAATATGAGTTGTAAACTTCTATCAAATGCAACCTTTTCTTTTCAAGCTCTATGTAGGTTAAGGGATCTTTAGGTGCATAATGTGCTGGTATGACCACTTCTCCATCTATAAATTCAAGAACCCTTTCCATATGAATGAAAGGTCCATTTTTAAGTGTTATGCCCTAACAATCTAACAATAGAATTACATAAGGGGGTTGAATGTAATTCTGGTTCCTTTTTAAATAATGAAATCTCTTTACAAAATATATATGTGTTTGAATAAGCAAATGTGCGGAATGAAAGATTTAAGTATTCAAGACACAAAGTAAGTAAACACAATGGTTTAAAAACTTTCTGGTGGATTGATCTTTCCACCAGAGATACATATATATGAATGAGAACTCTGTGATACAAGAATACACATAGCTGCTTACAAGTGTTTACAAAAGAAGAACAGAGAAATTCCTAATAGATGTAGCTTTTTCTAATTCTCAGTTCAATCGATAATAATTCTACTTGTTACTCTTAGTTTATATATTACCACGTTACACATGAAAAAAACAAACAGATATAACAAATATCTATGTCTATTCACATGTTGCTTCATCTCTCTATCCAGCATTTTTATATTTTTTGAAGTAAGCATAGAAATGGAAATTCGCATATGTTCTCTCAAACCTGTATTGAAATCGAATTGTTGGACCCTTTGAGGTATTAAGACGTATTGGGAAGTTAGCATATGAGCTAGCCCTACCCCCGAACCTGTAGCAAGTTCATAACGTATTCCATATATCAATATTAAGGAATTATAATTCGGATGCCAGACAAATAGGGGCGTATGAGCGCATAGACATGCAACCAGATGTAACCTATATGGAGCAACCAGGAAGGGTTATAGATCGAAAAGGAACAAGTGCTTAGGAGAAGGGTTATCAAACTAGTCAGAGTTTAGTGGTAGAACCACAATGTGGAAAATTGACTTGAGAGTTAGAAAGTGCAATGCTAAGAAAGTATCCCTATTCATTTTTTATCTGATTCTGGGACGGAATCCTTTTAAGGAGGGGAGACTGTAATAACCCCAATTTTTGGAATTTTTGAAACACGGATGAATAGTAACTTTTTCTGATGATGCTGATTAAGGAAAATTATCAGACCACGCTATATAGGAGTACTGTTATGGAAATTCTAAGATCGTATTAGTATTCCATAAAGTAAATGAGTGTATGTAAAGGTCGTTAGAATTCAAATGCGGACACTTTGATTTTTCCCGAAAATCCACCAGATACCGAAAGAAATGAGTATAAGGTAACATAATTAAAAGGATTTAAATTCAAGTATTAGAAGAGAGGATCATAAAAGGAATATAAAATATTGAGAAAGGTTTAGGGGAACCCAAGTAATAAGATCCCGGATATAATCCCTCAAACGATAAACGAGAACGAAAGTTAAGCGAACCGTATAACAGATAAGCGGTTATTAGCCAAGTAATTAGGGGTTAATCAAAGAGGTTAGTGGATGATGATGTCATCACACCACAAGGAGAAGACATATGGCAAATGGATGACATAAGTAGGGTGATGTAAGCATGACTAGCAAGATATTTGTTTAGATTGAATTGTGGCCAAGTATTATAACCTTAGTTAAAACAAGGTTAAAGATAACTAAGCTAACAAACACCACACAAAATCAAGGAAGCATTTTCACTCCCATTTCCTCACTTTTTGCTTCGGCTTTTCATGGAAAAAGCAAGGAAGAGATTTTCAAAACCCTAGCTCCACTCCATCAAAAATTAAGAGGTTAGTCTCTATAGCTCCTATATTTCACAACTTAGAAGAGCAAGTAGTTTGAGTGCTTGAATCCAAGGTTTTCTAGCTCAAATAAATCATTTTAGTTTCGGGTGAATAGTAACTTTCAAGAACAAATTTTTGATTTTTAATTTTATTTGTAAGGTCATGGTAGCTTAAGCATAGATCAAGGCTTCCATGGGCATTCCAAGGATCTTTCATTGATAAAAGCTTCAAGAAGGTATAAAAAACTTCAAACCCTAAGCTTTACTTTGAATGTTTAGGAGTGGTTTTGATGGTTATAGTATATGAGAAGCATGGTGTTTGTGTGTTTCAAGTTTGGTTGGGTTTGTAGTGATTTGGATGATTGAATCTTGTTTATAGTTAATGAACCTTAGTATGGTTAGTAGCTTTTGTTTGTGATTGAATGAGTTGGATAAAACATGAAGTAATGGATTTATGTAGTGAGGTTTGGATGGATTTTGGTTGTAATGTTGGTTGTAAGTTGTTTTGTGATTGATTTGGAGTAGTATAAACTTGGGTAATCGCGTAAACATAGCCGTCGTAATGCCCGATTTACCTTAGACTTTTTTTGTTCTTAACTTCAGGACCCATGAAATCACTGTAAGATTCTGACCATTGCAATTTTTAGATAGTTCATGTTACAAGCTTCGTTTTCATATGTGGTTCGCTTGAATCTGATGTACAGTTTAGGAGAAACGACTGTTTTAAGTAACGGCATTTCGCGAACGAACCATTACCCCTCGCCTTACTTTGAAACCTTGGTTAAGGCCCTTAAATGACTAAATGGAGTATGAAAAAATTATGTAAAGTGGATTAGGCCATTGGTAGAGTACTCGCGAAAGAATCGCATTAAAAT
Organism: Apium graveolens; assembly: GCF_009905375.1. Lineage (NCBI taxonomy): Eukaryota > Viridiplantae > Streptophyta > Magnoliopsida > Apiales > Apiaceae > Apium > Apium graveolens. Next base: position 108,297 of record NW_027421669.1, read on the forward strand.
TCTTAATGGTTAATTTATTAAAAATGGTGGAGCCGAGGGTACTCGAATGACTTATGTGATTCGTTAAGCGTAGGAGTGACCATAAGCGAATGTTAGGGTTCAATTGGTTAAAGTCTAGTTTCTTAAGCGACCGTGGTTTAATTCTGACTTATGTTGTTATTCATAGGTTATAGGACCCACTCTAAGCTTAAGTCTATCCGGGAACACTCAGGCAAGTTTTCTACACGTTATACTATTGTTGTGATGTATATATGTATATGCATTATCTTGTGATAAGTGCATGGTTATTATTAGCAAAGTCTTGCGATATATTGGAGCATGCTGATATGGTATATATGCATGTCTGTTTCGTAATCTTGATATCTAATTGTTGATTCAAATGCTTATAAGTTGCATAATACCTGTGCTAGAGATAAGCAGCAGTTGCGTATACCCTTAGTATAGGGGACCCAAAGGTGAACATTTTCTAACCTGGGAGTCAATGTTCCCGAGTATATTATACATACATATATATATATATATATATATTGTTAGTCCCTTAACAATATAGCAAGAATTACAGAAGGGGGGTTGAATGGAATTCTTGAACCTTTTTCTCGAAATAAAAATGTTCAACTCGAATATAGATATAATGTTTTGATTAGCACAATACGGAATAGAAACTTAATTGAATCAAAACATAAGTAATTAAAAAACAAGAGTCTTTAAAAAACTTTTTGGTGGATTTAAACAATTCCACCAGAGATATATATTATATATCGAGAGGACTCTGTGTGCAAGAATGCTCACAGCTGCTTACAAATTGAACTACTGAGAATATATGGAAATGCCAATAATTCTGCTTACAAAGATTCCTCTATTTTTGCGTATCTCAGCTCACTTTTTCTATTTGCCACATTCTTGGTTTATATATCACCAAGAATATAAAGTCAAAAAGACTGAACAAATATAAGAACTATCAGTCTTAAGCTTTGCTGCTTTTCGTCCTCTATTACCCGGTTAATGGGCTTCTACAGTAGATTTGTATACATCTCGACGGTTGTGCTCAGCTTTCACTGTTCAACTGCTGTTTGAATTCTTTATTAGTTGAGTACATGATCATCCGTCGGGTTGTTGATCATCCGTCGGGTTGTTGATCATCCATCGGTTGCTTTGTAGGTTATTCGTCGGGTAGCAATCAAGCATATGACTTCATTTCACTTATACAGAATTACAAGACATCATTTATGTACAATTAATCAACCTATTCTGCATATCTAGTTAAAGTCAACATGACTTATATGCTACTACAGATTCTATACAAAGGTGCATACATAACTGTGCTACAGACTTATTATTAGATAAGCTACTCACTCGATGGATAATAAGTTAACATCCGTCGGGACTATAATGAGTTATCCGTTGGGACTATAATTCTTATCCGTCGAGGCTACATTATTTCACTAAGTAAAATTCACTTAGATGCTTTGTTTATGAAATCATCAAGTACACAACATATGCACAACAATCTCCCCCAATTTATGTCTACCGGAATTGTAGCCATAAATTAAGAGGTACTTGATGATAACAAAACATCCTAAACATACAGCTTTAAAGATAAGTAGATAATACTGAAAGTGCTTCAAATAATCAAAGTGTACAAGGTTTGGCTCACAGACATTTTCAAGATGCTCCTCTAGCCTGAGCATATTTTCTAGTTCCTTGAAGGTCTGGATCTTCTTCCAAGCTTTCTGTTATTTTCCTCAATCTGATTTTGGAGCTGCCTGTGGAATTCCAGTTCATCAAATTCTGAGAGATCTTGCTTTTCTTGCATTTCCAAGAGAGTCTCATTGCTAGAGATACTCAATTGGTCTTCTAATCTAAAGAATCTTCTCACACCCTTGTCATCCATGAACTCCATCAGCCAGTAAGGCCTTAGATGCACTTTTCTCCCTGTGTATGGGATGATTAGAGTCTTTGGGAGTGCATCTTTAGCTCTAACACTCCTTAGTTCTTCAATCTTCTTCAATACTAGTCTTCTTGCAGTGACATTGAACCCAAAGTTTTTCTTGAAGGATGAATAAACTTTAATCAGCACAGCTTGGCTCTCTTAAAGAATCCTGTGAAGTGGCCACTGAATCTCCCTTCCTCCTTTGTACTTGAACACTAACCTTTCAGGTAGGTTCCTGTATGCATCAATTCCCCTCACTTCATCCAGTTCATCCAGATAAAGATTTAGATCTGAAAATTCTTTGATGTCACACAAGTACAAGTAGTCTCCCCTGTTGACTTTGGGTTGAGCTTTGACTACTGATTTGGATTTGAGAGGTGACAGCTTCACTTTCTTGACTGCCCATGACTTTGTCCTTTTTGGCTTGCTAAGGATTGGTAAGCTGAAGTCAGGAATTGGTATATTATCCCACTCTATTGGCTCATCCTTTGGCACAATAGGTTTACCATGAATATTCCTGTAGGGATCCACCACCCTTATGTCTTCAAATACCATAGAGGGCTTTGATGCTTGAGTTGTAGCTGGTGTGGATTCCTTAGGAAATTGATCTTCCAGTTCCTTGTCAACAATATCCAGTTTCCTTTTTGTTCTTCTAGACAATTCTTTCTTCCTTGGGGATTTCTTCTGTTCTTCAATTTTCTTCTTTGATTCAGCAGCTTCAGATGGTTGAGAGGGAATTTGTTGAGATGAATTCACAGCCTGTAGCTTGGCCAAGATAGCAATCTGCTCTTTCTTTTGTTTAGACTTCTTTGCATCTAGAGTAGCTTGCTTCTTTTCCTGCTTCAATCTGGCTTTTTCTTCTCTCTTTGCTTGAGCAAATTGTGGATGTCCAGCTACCACACAAATTTCCTTTCCATTTCTGAATATCTTAGCAATTCTCCTTTTTGAAGATGAATCAGCTGGATCTTTATAGAAGACAATAGATCTTGACAGAAGCTTCTTCTCATCAGGCTTGGGTGTCTCATACACAGTCTCCAAGGGGTTCTTCAAAGATGATTTTGGATAACTTTCCCTTGGTTTTAGAATTTTTTCAGCCTTTGGAGACTTGATGCAGGAAGATTGTCCTTTTTCCAGATAATTCATACTCATCTCATTCACACTGATTGGCTTGACTTGAGAGTGATGGATGGCTGACTTAACTGGCTCCTTGACAAGTTCAAACTTTTTCTGTATCTCATCATCAATCTTATTCCAGTTGATCAAACTCAACTTTCCTTTTTCAGCAACTTTCAAATTTGTTGTTGCTGCTTGAATTAGATCTATACCATCTGCAACTGTTGGCTTGGAGACAGTAATTAAAGGTACAATTACTTTGCTGATTTGTACTTGAAGTTTCTCCCCCTCAGTTGGTCCTTTCTCCCCCTTACTTGATTCTCTCTCCCCCTTTTTGTTATCATCAAGTTGAGGAGTTAGGCCTTGTGCTTTAGCCAGTTGCATGAGAAGATTTGTCTGAGTCTGTTGATTTTGAAGAAGAATAGCCACTGAATTCTCAATAACTTAAACTCTGTTTTGCAGCTTGGCCAGCTTCTTTTCAGAATCTGATTCTCTCCTCAATCTTAGTAATAGATCTTGCATGGTACCATATGGCATGACTGAATCCAGCTTCTCAGAATTGTAGGTCTTCAAGTCAGCTATATCCCTTTTTAGTTCATCCACACTCAGATTCTGTCTTAACTGCTGGATTTTCATGAGATGTAGAGAGTCTAGATGAGCTTGAAGAATAGCATTGGTACCAGCATCTGAAGTTTCTTGAAGGGCCTTTTGAATAGCCATCACTTGCTTAACGAAGGATACACCAAATTGTCCTGGTGTAGATTCCTTTGTCCATGCCCATTCAGGTAAATCTGAAACAGAACTTAGGCCTTCATCTCCCCCTAAGTTCATGCTTCCATCCAAAGAAACAGAGTCATCATCATTAGAATTTACTTCAAATTCTTCAGATGGCTCACCAGCTTGAGAAGGCATCCTATTGACAGCAGCTTTATCTCTTTGAAGAGATTCTGAGGTGTGTACTAAATTCAAAGTATGTTCTGCCTCCACATTGCCCTGAGCAGCCAACAATTGATAGGCTGACACAGGATGAGTAAAAGTGTCAGTATCCAAGGAAATGTTATCAATTACAGCTTTGTAATGTTGCTGAAATTGTCTTTCCTTTTCAGCATCATCCACAATTTTTGACTCACTAGCAATGGCTGGATCCACCCTTATTTCTCCTGTACCTGCTTTTCTCTCATAATCTCTCTTTTGTTGCATCAGGGTCTCACCCTGGCTACCCACCCTCACACCCTCACCTTCGCCTACTAAGGTGGGACTCCTCTCACTCACTTTTACCAATCCTGAATAAATGGATTGCTGAGTTTCACTCTTTTCCTCTCCTTTTGCCTGGGAGCAACCCATCCTCTCACTCAATACACTCTCCTCTCTCAGTCCTAAGAGTGACTGTACAACCACTAAATCTTCTGCACTTGAAATAATTAAAGTTTGAAGTTGTGCAGAGATACTCGATGGATAAGTGATATCCGTCGAGTGAGTTGGTAATGCTATCCGACGGATAACTGCTGTTAAGCTATCGTCGGGATACAATCACTACTCGACGGATGAGCAATATCCATCGATGAGAGTAGAAATGAATGAGGTGGGAAGAGAAACTATTGTTGACTCTATGTTGATTGAAGATATTTGAGACACAGATGTCACAATAGATATCTGAAAGAATTGGTAAGTGAGCCAACAAATCATCTAAAAGATGATGCTCACTTGCACTAGATTTTGGCTTCCCCAACAGAGTTAAAGAAGGGGAATCAGGAATTGAAGTGTTTATCATATCCACTTCAAGAGAGTTGTTGGTGAGTATGGTGTTTCAGATGCTTCTATTATTAGAGATTTTGGCTGTGACTCCACATTTATTGGAGCCATATCAAACTGAATTTGAGAAAATGCAGGGACTGTGTCTTTAGCACCAGTTTGCACTGTGTGTGTGCCCTGTGCATCCCCAGTGATTTTGGATTTCTTCTTTCTTGTGTAAGTTTGGGGTGAGCTTGTGTCCCTAACCCTTTGGCCTGTGCTCTGGCTGAGAGCTTTGTTCAATAACTACTGCTTTTGGGAGGATGCAGCTAGAAGTGAGCTTTGTCCTTTTTAAGCACTTGCAGTTTATGAGAAACTACAGTGTGGCTAGGCTGGGATTCACTCAACTCTCCAATCTTATCCTTGGGGTTTCTTTAATGTTCACCCCTTCCTCACCTAACTTACCCTCCTCACACTCCCCTCTTTGGCCTTTAGTGGATTTTTCAACTGGTACCTTTTGAGAGATACCAGACGGGGTTTTCTTTGATTTGGATTTAGAAATAACAGTTGTTTTTGGCAGCTTTGGTAGGAAACTGTTTGGTCATTATCACAGTTGCCATAGCTGCTCCTGAACTCAAAGAAATGAGAGGCTTGGAATAGTTGAGGGATTGATGAACTTACCTCACTTACCTGAGGTGCCTGCATACAGGAAAGTAGAACATTTGCACAGTCCTGTGATGGTTGGCTCCTGTTCAAGTCTGCAATGAGTCTTCTCTCTTGAACCCAACAAGCCAGTTTGTTGTTTGGGTTCTCAAGCACAATTTTTGACAAAGATGGTTAGCCAATAACATGAAAATCTAGCATAATACACATTCTTTCCTCTTTTAGCTAACTCACCTAGTTAAACCTAACTCAATCAAGACAAGGTCACTGAAATTGTAAAATTTATCTGTGACTAAGCATGTATAGCATGTTAAGCATGAAAATGTTTACAGAATCAAAATTACTGATTTTTCCAGAAAAAACCTTAGTAACTACATTACATGTAATAACCCCAATTTTTGGAGATTTTTGAAACCCGGATGATAGTAACTTTTGCTGACAATGCTGATTAAGAAAAATTATCAGACCACGATATATAGGAGTACTGTTATGGAAATTCTAAGATCGTATAGTATTCCATAAAGAAATAAGTGTATGTAAAAGCTGTCGGATTTTGAAAATGAGCACTTTTATTTTTCCCCGAGATTTCCATCAGACATTAAGGGATTTTAAGGAATTAATATTAAGATGAAGGATTTTAAATCAGGATTATAAAGGAGAATTAATTTAGGTATTAAAAATACCCAAAAGATTTTATCAATAAAACCATTAAGGTATTTAACCAAACGATCACCGAGATTGAGTGATAACCGGACAAAGAAATGGAATAACGACTCTTGTAAATACCTTTGCAAGTGGCAAGGCAAGTGGATGGTTGATCAAACAAGAACCAAGTGATAGTTAGGAAGGAAGGCTAGTTAATATATAGTTAACTAGGGATGATCTCATCTCACCACAAATCACCCAACACATGGCAAATGGTGAGATCATCTTCCACTAACTCCTTTGTTTATTATTAACCTAGCAAAATATCAAGACAACCCATCATTATCCACCACATTATTCCACCAACACAAGAAAGCAAAGCATTTCCTCCCCCATTTCCATTGCTCTCGGCACAAAACGGAACCAGCACACTAAAAATGCTGTATGTCCTTCATTTCTCACTCAAATATTGTGTTATATAGCTCATTGGAAAGGTATTGAGATGGCCTACAACTCTTGTTCACAAGTCTCGTCCAAATAGTCCATGGTAAGACCTCATTTTTACAGTTCTTTTAAATCGGACTTTTAGAACTTCAAAGCCTAACTTTGTTTCTGATTTCTTTGGAAAGATCAAGCTTGTAGGAGGCTCCCTAAGGCTTCCTAGCAACTTAACACTCCCAAGGAAGGTATAAACTTCAAACCCTAGCCTTACTTTATTTGTTGGTAAGTTTAAGGTTGGTTTTGTGAAATGAGAAGCATGGATTGTGTTTATCGTAGTTTGGTTGATTTTGGAAGGGTTTTTGGTAATTGAGCTTGATTATAGTTCATAGGTCTTGATTTTGGTTGTTTGGGTTGAAAACCTGGAGATTATGGACTGATGTGGTATGGTTTAGGTGAAGTTTTGTTGTATTGATGGTTATGAGTTGGTTGGTGGTTAATTGGAGTGTAGTTAAACATTGGTAATCGCGTAAACATAGCCGTCGTAATGTCCGATTTACTTTAGACTGCTTTTGTTCATAACATTTGGACCCGAGAACTCTCTGCTATATTATGACCATTGCCATATTTAGATAGTTCATGTTACGAGCTTCGTTTTGATATGCAGTTCGTTTGATTCCGATGTACGGTTTAGGAGAAACGACCGTTTTAAGTAACGGCGTTTCGCGAACGAAACTTTTCCCCTCGCCTTACTTTGAAACATAGATTAAAGACCAAAAAGGGTTAATTAGTGTATGAAACAATTATGGTAAGAGTGTTAGGCAGTTGGTAAGACACTCGCGAAGGAATCGCCTTAAAATTTGTAATGGTTAAATTATAAAAAATGGTGGAGCCGAGGGTACTCGAGTGACTTAAGAGAATCAGTAAGCGCAAAGCGAGCGTTAGAGTCTAAGGTAGTTAGAGTATAGATTTACAAGTGACTTTGGTTTAATTCCAACTTACTTGTTGTTTATAGGTTACCAGACTCGTCCCGGGCCTTTTATCACCCCCAGTCGCTCAGGCAAGTTTTCTACCCGTTATATTGTTGTTGTGATGTATATATGTATATGCATTATCTTGTGATAGATGCATGTTGGTTAATTAGCAAATTTTGCGATATTGAAGCATGCTGATATGGTATATATATGCATTCCTGTTTCGTATTGCCATATATATCTGTTGGTTCAGTTGATAATACCTATGCTAGAGAATAGCGGTAATTTGCATATACCCTTAGTATAGGGACCCAAAGGTGAAAACATTTTCTAAAACCGGGAGTCGAGGATCCCGAGTAGATTTTATATATATATAATATGGTTATATATGGTTATAGTTTCAAAACTATTAATCGAATAAGGTTTATTCGATAACTTTATTTTATTAATGAATATTATGTTGAATATTCATTCGAGGACTTATAACTCCTTTATATTATTTATTGAATATTACTTGGATATTCATTTGAGGATGTATGACTATTTATTTATAATGAATATTATTTCGAATATTCATTCGAGGGCTTATGACTCAGCTTATTTATTTATTGAATATTATTTCGAATATTCATTCGAGGCTTATGACTCAGCTTATTTTATTTA